>NW_009952435.1:259055-274057 GCF_000747805.2 Chaetura pelagica
CCGCGCCAGCCGCGGGTCTCCGCGGTGCCCCCCTCGCGCTGCCGCCCCCTCGCGCCCCAGGGCAAAGGGAAACGCGCCTTCGCGCGGTGCTCGCCTGGCGGGACGTGTCCCCAGCCCCCCCGCGCCCCGCAGTGCCCTCGCCGGGACGCGGGGCAGAGGTGCAGCCCGTCACGCAGGGCCCGCCGCCCTCCGCAGCTGCCTCTTCCCCCGCCTCGGGCTGCTTGTTGTGGCAGAAGGATCCGTCCCAGCCGTGTCCCGCCGCTGACGGTTTTCCTTGCTGCGTTTGAATAGCACGGTATTTTCCAAACTATATCTGCATTTTTCTTCCTCTAGGTTTCATTTGAGAACCCGGTGGCTCCAATATGGCTTTGATTAGCCGAAAAAGTTTCCAGTTTTACTCATCCAGCGCTCCAGCAGGCAGGTCCATTTTGATGACCCTGAGCAAGAGCCTGAGCTTTCTCAGTGGCCAGCAAAAGCCCCAGAACTGTAGCTCTGTAGCCATGAGGATGCTGTATTTCAAAGATAAGTCTCAGTATATGTTTTGTAGAAAAAAACACGACCAACTGAGGGTACAGTCTCTTTCTGTTAATGAAACTGTGCATCTTTGTGGAGATACTGGGAGCAGTCCTAAATCTGATAATGAGTGGATGGATGAACAACTGTTTTTCAAGAAACTGAACAGCCTTTGTACATCAAAAGACATTTTTTACTTCCTTACCTCTGTGAAAGTCATGTCTGATACTATGGCATCGGGAGCTCTGCAGAGGATTTCTGAAGTTGAGGTGGATGACAGTGGTCTGAAAAACCCGGAAGAAGTGTTGGAGAATGATGTTTTCAGGGCATTATGCTTCCAGTTTGAATTCGAGTGCTCGAAACTGTCAAACACTGGGCTGCTGAATGCACTGCAGGCTTTAATAAAGCTGCGTATAGACCCGCAGAGTACACTGGTATCAAGCTTGCTTTCAGAGGGTGAGGAACGTCTTGGTAAAGGGCAGTTGACTGTTAAAAATCTGTGTGCGCTCGGTGGGAGTTTGCTTGAGTTGGAAGGCCCAGGTTGTGCAAAGCTGCAACAAATTGTGACCCACATGCAAGAAAGAGACATTGAGAAGTGGAGTCCTAGGGAAATCGTGATGGTTTATAAGATGCTGCAGGTATCTGTCAGAGAAGGTGAACACTACCAAGGCTTGCTAAACAGACTAAACAGTGTCACTTTAACCATAGTTCCCCAGCTAAGTCCAAAGTTCACATGCATAATTCTGAATGCACTGGTTGTTCTTCATCAGGCTCGGGCAGTTCCCTTAATCACAGCACTGTGTAAACATTCTGTGAAGCATATTCCATGTTTTACAGATGATGAACTGATTAATGTACTGGAAGCCTTCCTATACTTTGGACATCGTGAACAAATTTTTACAGAGGCACTGGAAACACATGTTCCCAAGTCCATCTTTACCATGCATCCTCAAACAGTCTGCAAAGTCATGCAGTATTGCTGCCAGAAGATGATCCTTTCTAAGCCCATTTTTGATGCAGTGGCAGAAGGTTTGATTTCAGATGCTGACAGATTTACCACTGAACAGATTGCTGAGTGTATTATACCATTTGGCATTCTTAATTATCTCCCTCCAAGTGCTTCATCCTTGTTCGGGAAGCTTGAAACCATACTGTATACTCGCTTGAGTCACTTTCAGCCTCACACCTTGCTGAACCTGCTGCACTCATGTGTCCTTATTCAACGTTACCCAGTAAATTTTCTGCCAAAAATATTTAGTCCCTATTTTCTGCAAAAGCTTCAAGGTAAGGAGCAGTGTTTCTCTTGCTATGTTCTGCATTTCATTCAATTAGGTGGTATGTGTCTTGTCAAGAACCCATTTATTAGCAATTACATCTGCCAAATCAATAGTGACCTAGAGAATGATGATGAAGAGGCCAAAGATAGTTGCTTCCTTGTCATAGTTGCAGTTGCCTTTCAGTTTATATTGTTTAGAGGAGTTTGAAAATTGCCCTGTAAAATCTTAGAGATTTAAAATCCCTTCAAAATTTTCTTTCAGTTAATCCTTCTGCTTTTCTAAAAAATACTGACCCATATTTTCGCCATGTTTGTCCTTTGTCTCTTTTTAGATGCTCAATTATTCTGTGGGGGAAATGTGGTTCTTTTAAGTCTATCTGTTTACACTTTTTTGACTATGCAGTGACCCATGTGAATACTCACACTGAAGTAAGACAATGTTACTATGAGACAAGTGATGCTAGGAAGGCTATTGAGAGTAGTTATTCTGGAACTGACAAGCCTGAGACCAAAAGTCTTAGATTTTTTTAATGATGCTGACACTTGGAATGATGCATGAATGATATAAAATGTAATTTCATTATTCTGGATTCATTTTCCTCTAAAGTATTGCATTGTAAAGACTGCCACATGAGAGATATGGGATGAAGGTAGAACACTGGATAGTGAGTCCTGAGTCTAGAATTTTATACTAGATGTAGCCCCCCATTTGATTTGTGGCTTTGGGCAAATCACTTTTCTGTATCTTTTTCTTCCCCCACAATCGTTTGCTTTGGTTACTTGGATCTTATACTCCTTAGGGTTGGGACTGGTTCTCAGGCATTCAAAAACAATAGAAATACTAGTAGTACTGATTGTGAAGCTAAAACAGGTACCTTCTGCTTGGGCACTGCTGGTTAGTTTTAAGATTTTGCTGCCTGTCTTTTTAAGGTTAGGTCCTCCGTGACTTTGCATAATCCTTATTTCTAGGTATCTTCCTAAGCATGCAAACCACTCTCTCTCTGGGGCTCTAAGGGCAAGCTGCACTATCACGGTTGTCAGAAAACCTGTTCATAGCCTTTAAAATTGGGACCAAATTACAGTATGCAAGAAAAGTTAGAATAACTGTTCCACAGCTTACAGTTGTGTTACTAGCAAGCTCACCTATTACTACAGAAATAATTAATTGTTATATTTTTTTTAAAAGAGCCTAAAAATCTTTATAAACTTTGGTAAGGATTAGTACAAATTCTAGGGAGAAGTGAGGTAGCGTCACATTGCGACAGAAAGTTTATAGATAAGAATGTGCTAAATTATATATGTTTATATACGTTTCTTAACATACGTTTTTCAAATAATATTTTACCTTATGATTCAAATAGCACGTAAGTGATTTTAGCACCTAATTCCTTACCTTCTGCCAGCCTGCATCATGTAGTTTCAGGTAGTGTTAAGGTAAAACCAAGTATGGGCTTGAGCTGTCATCTCTACTCCTCTGTTCTTTCACTATAAGGATGATTGTATCGTATTCTTGCTTCCAAGTAGGTTGTATTTCTCTTTCATATTGTGTTATGATCAGCTTGTGAAAGCTGAAAATGGATAAAGCTGAAAAAAATAATTTGCAGTGAATAGTTGTTGGCTTGATTAAAACAGAAGTGAGATCTAAACCAGCAAAACATTATAGGGTCATAAATGTGAGCAGTTAAGCATAGGCTGGTATGGGATTTTTTTAATGATAAATGGTAAAATGTAAATTGAATTCCAAGGCTCACATATGTTTAAACAAGGCATAAAGATTGGTGCTTCATTTATTTTTTAAATTACTTTTAATCTGGAATCTGATGTAGTTATGTGATGCTTCTTTTCATTGGCATCCTATCTGCCAACTATACTCCTGTGGTGGAGGCTTACTGTGCCCATCTTTGTTCCATGCCCTGAGCTGCTTTCCTTTCCACCTCTGAGTGAGCACTACAGCCCCATCCTTGGCCCTATGTCTTACCATGCTGAGGAGAACATTATGAAATTTAAAAACCTACTCCGTGGTTTATCCCATCTTGCTTAGGAGATCTCAGAATCTGCTTGCTTGCAAGACTGTCTTGTCTGCAAGGACTGCCTTCACGTGCGTTTTTTCCTCAATCTAGTAAGCCTTTAGAACATTTCCCATGTTACAGCCTGTCCTTGGCTCTATTACATAATCCAACAGTTTTGGACACAAACCTATTATGGATAACACAGTTGTAAGCTGTAAGTATATCTGTGTCAGAAAGCATATTTAGCAGCATTATATGGATATGTAAACTATGCCAGAAAGATCAGTGACCTCTCCAGATCTCAGCTAAGATTGGTCTGTTAATAAAACTCTATAGAATATCAAGTTTTCAAAGTTCTTAGAAACTGTTGTCACTCACTTTTTAGCTGCTCAACATAAAATACCTGAAGAGGTTGATTTTTAGGAAGCAGACATTCCTCATGTCCTAAAAAACACAGCTGATACTTTGAAATTGAGAAGCCTCATAGTACCAGTTACTTTGGATATGTTCTTTTAAATCAATAAAGATAATCCACTACAGTGTTTAGTTTAGTTTTTACTATTCTATAATAGTACTTTACACATAACATGAAACATGCTTCAAGTAAATACTTGCAGACAAATCTCCAGAAGTTATTAATTAATATGCACTACTTCCAGATAAAGAAAAACAGCTAATTGAAACAATGAGGTTCTAGGATTATAACTTGGAGAGAAGTGGTTGTAGGAAGAGAAGGAAATGGGCTGTTTCTCCAAAACCTAAACTCAATCCTCCCTATAGAATGTTCTGCACCTCTCAGATACTCTTTTTTTTTTTTTTTTTTGTCAGAAAATATGACAGTCGTAAGATCTTTCTAGCTGTATTATATTGATGTTTTTGTAAATTATTTCCTCAGTTTTCTAACTATGTAATTTCACAACAGATCTTTCTGTTAATTCAGAGAATGATCAAGAATGACAATGACCAATAAGCTTCTCTGCATGTTAAACTGAATAGCTTTTCCTAACTTCTGCATGATGGTTTGTATAAAGATACTTTGTTGAAGGTACACCTGAAAACCTGAATATTTTTGTTTCAGCTCAGCCACCTGGTATGGACAGAATTGTTACCTCCCAGCTAACCCAGCTATTTCTGACTATTACCCTGGAGTGCCCATTTTATGAGGTATGGTACATATAGAACCAGAACTGATGTTGCAAAGAGGTATAAGGTCATTAGGACCCTGTTTATAATTAGTAGAGAACTGTCTTCCCCATAAAAAAAACATTGGAATTGGATGAAATAGCTTTTTTTTTCCTTTATGAAAATATGAAACATTTCTATCTGTTTGGTTGACCTGATGTATTTGTTGATGTTTGTTTGACAGAACAGAATAGCTGTAAGTTAGAGTACTTTTTGAGTATTTCCAAGTGCTTTTCCAGCAGCTGTTCCTTTTTTATGTTTGGCTTGTGATGTCTTGGAACACAAAAGGTATTAGGCACTTTGATGTTTTGATGATTGACTTTAGAGGAATGGAAACAGTTGTGCATTTCTAATGAGCATTATATTCAGCTTGATAGCATGGATGCTTGCTGAGGATATTCTGGTGGATGTTTTTTTTGTTTTAGTTTGGCTTTTTTTTAAGTTTCTCATCCCTTAGACTGCAAGACTTGCAATAAACATAATTTTGAAATGCACGTAACACATTTTACTATATTAATATGACATAATTGCAAAAAATGTTGTCTCCTTTTTTCTTTTCTTTGGTTTCATTTTATGTCATTATGTAGGGTCCCAAACTCCTTCCAAAGTATCGAGTAAAGACATTTGTCACACGTCACAGTTCTGAAGATGTTCATCTCCTCAAAAGGGTGAAGACTGGATTACTTTATTTACTGAAAAAAAGAATATATTTTGCATCAGAGGTATCAACACCCTATTTTTATACAGTTGGTAAGTAACATTTCTTTAGATAATAATGAGTACTTATGCTGTCAAAACTTCAGGCTCGGTTATTTTCCAGAAATAAAAATTATTTTTTTCTTCCTGTGTGCATTTTAACTTGTGCAGATACGGAAAGAACTCTGTAGAAGGTCTGAAGTCAGGAAACATTATGGGAACTTTGAGTAAATGCATTTTTAAAGTGAGAAAGAAGAACAGGGAGAGAAAATAACTACATTAATACTTGGAATTTACACAACCAGTCTGCTCTGAAAATAGCTGCTCACTGTGACATTCTGTATTTTTACTATTGGCTCCACTTTTACTTATCCTGTAAATAATTTAATAATAATAATAATGCAAAGCAAAATGAGGCAATTCCTGAACTCTCTGCTTTGATGCTGAGTAGAGAACTGGAGAGGTAGAAGGTTGCCAGCCTCAGCCCTGCTCAGCAGGGCTTCTCTCACCTTAGGAAGAAATAGCAACTACCTGTAGTCAGTGGGGGTTTGTGGACTGAAAGAGAGCAGTGATCAAAACAGTGTTTCATGCACCAGGAAAGGAAACTGAGAGAAGGTAATAATGAGGAATGATGTGTGCCCAGAAGAGGTGGATGGTAAGGAAGGTGTTGAGGGGAGGTCTCTTGGATCCTATTGATGCCATAAGGATGAGGAAAAAAAAATGCAGAATTGCTCTGCATTTCAGTTTACACATGGGGTTGAAGATGGCAGGGTGTAGGTCCCAAGCTCTGTTTGCAGATTGACATAATCTGTAAAATTAGAGATTTAGTAAGAAAAATAAAATGGCTAGAGGGGTAGGGAGAGGGAAGAGAGAAAGAGCCTCTCTCTGTAAAGCCCTTGAAATTCCAGAGTCCCTAGCCAAAGTGCCATTTAACTACATTATGGTTTTTAGTGGACTTGGAATTCTACTTTGCTGTTACTATTATGAAAGGCTAAAGTGTTACTAATTTTCACTCATTTGTGTTAAATAGTCAATACGCATCTTTTGCAAGACTCTGTGATTCAGAAGAAAGTATTGCAAAAGTAGTTTAGCTTTTTTATAAAACAATGAACTGTAAGAGGATGAGGATTACAGTAAACAGTTTGTTATAGAAAATCAGTTTTGATGTAATTTCTCTTTTCATCTATACTAGATATTGAGATTAAATTAGATGAAGAAGGTTTTGTATTGCCTGCTGCCCAATGTGAAGAGGTTCACAGACGGTAAGAGAATAAAAGAAACCACCAATAAAACAGGCAGTGACAAAGAGCATCCAGGAGGAAACCCCAGTAAAATTTAAGCTAATTGGACTTTTGCTGTTGACCTCAACACAGCTAAAAGTTTCACATTGAAACCGCTGGGAAAAGGACAAAGTTGGCAAAATTAACAATCTGTACTTTTTCCTCATTACTCCCCAATTTTGCAGTTTCAGACCATTAGTCTCATTACCCAGTGTCAGGATCAAAGTGATCCTGATTTGGATTACAGTAAAATATTTCAATCTTCAGTTTCAAATGAGAACCAAATTAATTCTAATTGAGTATGCCTGCATAGATTTAACACAGTTTAAGCCAGTTTGAGTTCACGAATGTACTTCTGGAAGGAATCCTGTGTGGATGTGAGGATATTTGCTACAGTTGCTGTTTTTACTGAAAAATGCGTAGGTGTTTAATGTTAAACAAACATTATTTTGAGAAACCTTGGATACCAAGTTAAGAAACCTGCTGGTTAGTGTTTGTAACTGCACTTCTGTGGGTAAAGAAAAAGTCTTTGAAAAGGTTATGTTTTCTCCAGCTTAACCTTCACAAGTCTCACAGAGTAATGTATGTTCTGTCAAAAATCCCATCCTTAAATGTTTAAGAATGCGCTTTGATATTTTTTTTTAAAACTACAGCTTTTGTGTGTAAATGAGGTCACAATATACTTAACCTTCTGAAAATGTAAGGAACTTTTTGACAGTGGATATGGAAATTTGATTTAAGTGTGGCATTTATCACCACATAGAAAAAAACGTATATAATCTGGATGCTGCCAACCATACATACAGCTTTAACTTACACAGATTGAGCTTAGACGTAACTTTAACAAGTTTAACAGCTGCACTACTAAGTTAAATAAATTTAGCTGCTGTTTTCAAGTTGAGTCAAGTATTTAGTATGTTTTTCCCAGCTTAGCAGTAGTAGCATTAAAAATATCAAAGTCTTAATAACTTGTCTGGTAATTTTTTTTCAGAGCATAAAAATAAGATTTTCAGGTTAGTTTTACTAAACTTCAGGCTTTCATCCTCCTACCCTTAAGCTGAGTAATTTAAATTGTCCTGAATCAGGTAACTCTCATCCTACAACATCTAATTCTAGGAGGTATTACGGAGTAAGAGGGGAGTTACTGCGAACTGCTGTAGTTGTGGTGACTAAAGTAACTGATTCTTTTCAAAACAACACTTGTGCTTGATTTTAGGATTGCCCTCTGCGTTGATGGTCAAAATAGATTTTGTATTAATAGCCACAATCTGTTGGGAGAAGAAGCCATCAAACAGAGACATCTTCAGTTACTTGGTTATGAAGTTGTACAGGTAAAGTCCAAAGACAGTGGTTTGTTGTTATTCTAACAAAACAAGTGGAAAATTACTCATTTATAGTGCTTAAAACTATAGTGGCAGTTAATTCCCAGGGCAGATGTAGTCTTGTCCTTTCTACATTATGTTCTCTCTCCCTAGCTTTTCCCTTTTTGAAGCTGTTACAGAAATTATTTTTCTTTCCTTGGATCAACTGCTGTTTTCTGCCAAATAGTGACTGCTTGACAGACTACTTCTCTGTTGTTAAAATGTTGGCTAAGCATTCAACAGAATTGGGATTTTTAATTCAGTACTTTTAAAAAAAGCTTGGACTTTGGAATTCAAGAAGAGGTGTTAAAAAAGGAGCTGCTTTGTATTTTAAACAATATTTTAATAACAGAGTATATCCTTTATTTTGCCTGTTGAATTAATAGGGGTATTTTTATCTTTAAAAATACTTTGGACCGAAACAGTGACTTCAGATTTTTGAGATAATATTTTCCATTCTTAATCACTTATCACATAAGCCTAAGTCTGTTCTATTTAACTTAGTTTACACTGTCATTAATATCCATCTTTGTTTTACAGTAATCTCTATTCAGATGATTTATGGATCAATAATATGTTTAGGATTAAATGTTTAATTTAAAAACAGACAAATCTTTGTGTAGTTTTACATCTGCTTAATGAGCATCAATCTTATCCAGTAGTTTATTGAAAAGTGTTTCCAGCAATCATTTTTGTTTTGTTTCCAGATTCCATTTTTCGAGTTAGAGAACCTACAAAATAGCACAAAGATGGCAGAATATCTACACAAAAAAATCTTTCCTCATACGTATGGACTCGGCTGCTGACACTGGAGAATAATATTAAATCACAGGTTGACAGGCTGACCTCCTGTACTATAAAGTGTAAATATTGCGCATGGAAGAACAATACTATTTTTTAAATAGCTCCACCTAAGATGATTTGGGCTTCTGAATGTGAGACCTTCCAGTATTTGGAACAACTCACTTGTAAAGAGTAATAAAGAGCAATATATTTTATTAAATTTTGCATATTTATTTTAAGTTAACAGATTAACTGCCAGACAGTGCTGTGTTTCTTTGTATTTTCACTGGTTTCACTCATTACTACAAATGGACAGACATGAATATGCAAGATACTGGCTGGTGCTGAAAGCACAGGAATGTGCCATGCTGCCTACCAATCAGGGCTTTTCTTGATAGTATAAAAAGAAATTGTGCTACTTACTTCTAGCTGTTTGTGTGATTTCCCAAGTGGTTCATAAAACTAAAATGTGTAGTGGTTGCACAACCAGTATGGGCTTGTTGCTTATTCTGAAGAGCTGTAGAGGGCTGTTCCCTAAATAGCAATACCTTGCAGAAAGTCAGAGTGTTTTTATTAAAAATTATTTGGTTCACTACGTAAAAGAACAGCTGCCACAGGGTAGTGGACTTGCACAGTGGTCTCTGTGGGAGCCACCCTTTCTTCTAGGTATGTAGAATTTGTAGTTTTGTTTTTGGTGGCAGTTTTGGTTAAACTGGCTAACTGGGGTCATCTTAGTGGTCCAGAGTTCCTTTAGTTCACAGCCTGCTGTTTGAGCCTGAACTGAAACTCGTTATGCTCTGAAGCTCAGAGAAGCTATGTCCTAGGCAGACCTTTTTTACAGGTGACTGAATCTGGCAGAAGGGTGGAACTGAGAACTGGAACCAGTAATCACTTCAGCGGGAACAAGCATGCCCTTGGATCAATCAGTTGATCAGTTCAGCTTTACAGATGGATGAAGTAAAAAACGGTACTTCCATTTAGTGGTCAGGGCAAACTAAAACCCAGAGAACCAAATTGCTCTCTGTTATTCCACTTCATCCCCCAGGAGAAGACAAAAGGACAACAAGGAAGAGAGATTTCAAATGTAACAGAACAGGGAAGGGATAGTAATGAGGGATAATAATGAAAATACACAAATATATACAAAACCCTTTCCAGTAGTTGCTGATAGAAGTGTTTGTAAGTGTCTGTCAGTCTCTCACAGCAGAGCTGACTCAGAAGGGTTCAGGGCTCTTCCCATCAACTGATGGAGTTGGATCCTGCAGAACATGTGGTGAGCTGAAGATGAAGAGCAAGAGCATCTCTGCAAGATGTCTGCTGGAAGCAGGAAGGGACAGACTTTGCTGTTCTTGCTTTTATGGTAAGAAATGGGAGGGAACAGAGCCCGTTCTGTTCTGTTCTGGCCCCTGGATTCCCCAGCGTCCTAAATGCCCTCTCTTTAGGTTCTTGTATTGATAGCATAACGCTATCCTGGGCCCCTTCAAACCATAACATAGAGCCTTAGTTCTGATCCCATTATTTGTACTTGACAGACATAAAACACATTTTCAGGTTAGCCTGTGCATCCTGTCCTGTGTGGAAATACTGTTTATGAGTAGCAAAGCAGGATTTGCAACATCAGCTGGTTTGATATTATCTATTATGATTTGATACAAAAAAGGTGCAACTTTTACATCCTTGAAAATTCTATATATTTCACCAGTAGATACAGAACATGGCCATTGTTTCAAAGCTACTGTTTGTAACTTGTGTGTTGTGGGTGTCCATCAATTGTCTCGGTGATACCTGGAGATTTTTGGATGCAAAATCCAGATCCAAAACATGATTTATGTTGTGTTGTGGTATGCATTCTATTCATGTTAATTTGATGCATGTGTAATACCCTTACTCGCAGTAGTAAGTCTGCTCTGAAGGGTGAGGGAGCACCAAGAGGTAAGAATTACAGAATCAAAGAATCCTTAGTATTGGAAAAGACCACTAAGATCATTGAGTCCAACCATACACCCAGGAGGAAAACAAACAAACAAATGAAAAAAACAAACCCACAACAAACACCACCAAACCAACACGTAACACCCAACATGCCCACTAGAGCATGCCCTGAAGTGCCATCTACATGTTTCTTTGAGATCTCCAGGGATGGTGACTCTACCACCTCCCTGGGCAGTCTGTTCCAGTGCCTGACCACTCTTGGTAAATAAATTCTTCCTAATAGCTAGTCAAAACCTCCTCTGGTGCAACTTCGGGCCATTTCCTCTAGTCCCATTTTTATTCTCTTGGGAGAAAAGGCCAGTGCCTGCCTTAGTACACCCTCCTTTCAGGTAGCTGTAGAGAGCAATGAGGTCTCCCCTCAGCCTCCTCCAAACTAAACCCAGTTTCCACTGCCTCTTTTCATAAAACTTGTTATCTAGACTCTTCACCAGCTTTATTGCCCTTCTCTGGACACATGCCAGCACCTCAGTGTCCTTGTAGTGAGGGGCCCAGAACTGAACACAGTACTCAAGGTGAGGCCTCACCAGCACTGAGTACAGGGCAACAATCACTTCCCCAGTCTTACTGGCCACACTATTTCTGATACAAGCCAGGACGCTGTTGGCCTTCTTGGCCACCTGGGCACACTGCTGGCTCATACTCAGCTGGGTGTTGACCAACACCCCCAAGTCCTTTTCCTGTGGGAAGCTTTCCAGCTACTCTTCCCCAAATCTGTAGTGTTGCCTGGGTCTGTTGTGGCCCAAGTGTAGGGCCTGGCACTTGGCTTTATTGAACCTCACGGAATTGGCCTCCACCCATAGACCTAGTAGTCTAGGTTCTCCAACTCTTCAAGCAGGTCAACTCTTCCACCTCTTTTGGTGTCAACTGCAAACTTTCTGAGGGTGCACTCAATCCCCTCGTCTAGATCCATGATAAAGATATTGAATAAGACTAGCTCCAAAACTGAGCCCTGGAGAGCACCACTGGTGACCTGCAGCCAACTGGATTTAACTCCATTAAAGATATACTTTCCAACAGTGTAATAGGGAGCTTACAGCACACAAGTAGCCTAAAAGTTTTTATCTTATCAAAAGAGATTCTGGAGGAGAGTGATTGAAATGTCTCTACAGACATTTGTAAGGAACTTCTCCGTAATACAGAAGAGATCATCAAGGTTTTTATTTTGACACTAACTGAGCACTGCAGGGAGAAGTCAACCACTCAAAACCGATAAAGAAAGAAGTAGCCGAAGGAAAAACCTGTAAAAAGCCTTCAAAAGTGAGGTGGGATGAGAAGGGTCTGGAAGAGTAGGGGGTGACACAAGCAAAGAAATGAGAGGAAAACTCATCCTGGTGTTGATGACTCATGCCTTTCTCCACAGTGGAAGTGAGCTGGTGATGCATATTTCTTCCTCGGGCCAGAAGGTGGTGGTGTTCTCAAACAGATATGATTTCCCGTAGTTTCTTTCAAGCACAGATGGTTTGTAAATATAGTAAGACTACTTAAAACAAGTAATCTGTACTGACTGTCCCAAACTAAAAATAACCTGTCTAGAATATGGCCATATTCCATCTCATTCTTCACTGGTATACATTTGATACTGTTTTTTGGAGAGGCATTCTGGTATTGTTAGAAAACATTTCCTTCTGACTTTGCTTTTGCTGTGATTCCTTTCATTTAACACTGCTGGATTTGTTTAATGAAGTATTTATCGTTGCAAAGGAATGTTTCAGTTACTGTTCTCCTGTCCCTAGCTCATTTAATACAGAGGAACTTGCAGGTCATGAATAATGAAAGTAAATAAACACCTCTGAAAGTAATAAACACCTCTGGGCTGCTCTGAGTGCTCTGCTGCTCACACATGCCAAACAAGTGCTAATTTTTTACTTATTCAGGACTCGTATTAAGAAGCTCTTTGTTTCTATTATTTTTAGTAGGATAATTACTGTGTTCACAATTATACACATTTCCTATGTGTAAGTACGTGACAGAACTCCAGTGTCAGTCAAAGCTGTGGACATCTAGTCCTTGTTCTGCTACAATCAGTCCAGCTGTTCCATCCTGAACAGTACTGCTCCAGCTTTAAACAATAGCAGGATCAATGGCTCTTGAGAACCAACCCGATGCATACCCTGTAGGACATACTCCTGAAATCACCATATAACTTACTACTTGTGTTTTTTTGCATCCTTTCTACCAAAATATTTAGTGCTTGCTCTCCCAGTATTATTTTTTTTCTTTTTTCCATCATTGGATACAGAACCAAAGATGATTTTTCTTGTGGCACTCTTGAACAGATCAGTCCCTCAGACACCATTCATATAGTGGAAGCATAATGGACATCTGAAATCAGCTAAGCCCAGACTTTGTCTATTTAAATGCTAAGTACTTAGAAGTTCCCTTTAACTTGACTTCCACTTGAAGTCTACTGAAACTGCTAAGCGTTTCTCTAAGTCAGATCATTTCTTTACACATCCATTTTGGAAAATCTGGGTCGAATCCCCATTTCAACTGCTGTGCAGGTAAAATAACATCTTGCAATTTTGTAGCAACACTATAAGGATTAAGAAATTTGTGACCACTGATACTTTGAGGAGCAAGCTCGTTTAAATGTTAAGTCTGTGCACAGCTATGCAGACGCACTGGCTAAAATAGCAGAGAGAGAGCTGTAGACCCAACAGGTCTCATTTCCAGTCTTGCAGCCTAAAACATTCAGCTCTTGCTGATGTTCTTCTTTATGAGATTTCAATGAGACTGTAACAAGACATGTTTGAAGTAGCACGAAGAAAAGCATAGCTGCTGTTTCATCCTATTTTTAATCCATATTATTCTGATTAGCAAAAATGTGGAGAAAAAGGGAAAAGCACCATATTGCTTTTTGATGCTAGGTGTTGGGTTTTTTTCCACATAAACGTTGCAGGTAGAAAAGATTTATCATAGATCCATGCTTGGAGAAGATTTTTCCGATAAGCAGGGGATTCCATTTTTTCTGTAGAATTCTGCCTGCACAAGATTAAACCTTGCATGCTCTCTGACCGGCTGCTCTACAGGCTTATTTATGCGTCTCCCATACTCTGAAGATGACAAAACAGCAACAGGTCTTGCCATTTCCTGTGAAAAAAAAAAATAATTCTCCTTGTCACAAGATCACAGAGGGAATGCTTGGCAGTCATCTACTGCTAAATGTGCTGTGGCCAGGGGCGAAATGACAGAACTGTATGGCATCTACTATATGGATCTATATTTATTTAGCAGTGATTTTCAGTGTTACTGTTCCATCCCTGACCTACTTTTATATGTATATTAATAAACCATGAATGCATCACTAGATGACAAGATTATAAAATATGGAGCTGTGCCAGGAGTTACTGCAGACTTACCATTTTTTACACACACACACACGCACAGGTGATGACCATGTAGTTACTGGCAATCCAAATGTTATGTTACTGGAAAGCGGCAGATTTCATTGTTATTTTTGTTTTTCTTGTGCACTGACTTGCATGATTTATTTGAAAAACAGGAGAGATTTAATTTGTATCCCCTGTTACAGGAACACCTACTCTCCTTGGACAATTCAGTGAAACCACTGCATGAAAAAAATCAAAGCTTAAAGAAACCATTTGTTTACACAAGCTTTCCCTGAAGGACATAAAGCATTTACTACTGTATTTTCACCCAATGAAAGGTTTTACTAAAAATGCTTGTAGCTGTAAGGTTATAGAAATAACTGTTCTGCAATGATGGCATGTGGACTTGGTGAAAAATAACCTGACCAAGAACAGATTATTTTAAGCTTGTTCTTAGTAAACTGTTTTTTAAGTGACTGTGCAATCACTATCTGCAATCTGCAGTTCTTTCCTGTGCTACAGCAATGGGGAGCCCTGGACTCTGAAGGGAAGGACAAGGATTTGTTTGTTTTTCTTTCCCT
>NW_009952435.1:274126-280636 GCF_000747805.2 Chaetura pelagica
CTAGCCAAAGGTCTCAGATTTATCAGGCTGCTTGTATGTTTGCACACTGGCTAACACAGTAAGCCTTGGTCCCCAAAGTGTTTACCTAGCCTTATGGTATAAATAATACCTAGAAGGAGAATCAAATGTGGATGTCACACCCCAGTTCAGGTGCAAACAAATTACTTCTAAATCTGAGACATATCAGCACTTACAATAGAAACTGTGAAGCACACAAGCCCCTGCATTTCCCACAAGGATGTAGATAGGACCACAGATCTGAAGGGTCTCAGATCAGGGCTCAGATGTGAGACATGTCCAGACTTATGGACAAAAGTAGACCTGAGATTCTTAAAAAGATGCTGCAAACCCTTAAAAAAATAATAAAAATTAAAAAAAAAATATAAAAAAAATCCCAGAAAAGCCCACTCCAAAACAACCATTCATCCCCCAACTCCCCACTACCCTTCTTGCCTACCTTGCTCCACCCCATTAAAAGCTATTCAGTACACCAACTTGTAGCCTCACCAGAACAAACATCAAATCAAGAAGGGTAGGCAAAAAAAAGAGACAATTTCCTCCCTATCCTCAGTTGTGGATAAATGTTAACAAAGAAATGACTGAATCTTTGTACCATCAAAAACAAGTTTGCTAGCCATACAGGGTTTACAGTGCTAACGATGGGCAGCAGTATGTCATGCTGATAGTTTGTGTTCCTTTTAAGTAAATAAGATTCAGTTTTCCACATCCTTGGTAGCACAGCACTGACTGTGCATAGTGGGATTTCATCTTTGAGGTTCGACATTCAGCAGATTTCAGATTTTCCAACAGTTGGCTGGGAAGCATCCTACTATACGCCTTCACAGCCTGTAACTCTAGCACTGTTGAGGCTTGAAACCAGCAAACCCTCATGCAAACCCTCTGCTGCAGTCACTGTGCTACGTGTGGCTAAACTGAGTACCTGTGACTGTACTGTTGGATTCCCTGGACCCACCCATGCTCCCCGCAGAAAATGAAGGGTTTACTTTCAGTGGTGGATTCAGCTTGTCTGCTTTCAGTGTTGCACTGGAAAAATGTCAGTTGTGGCCTTTTTAATTATATGTTTTATAAAATAGTTGTTGTTATTATTATATAAAGTCTGTGAGGGCCACTGAGGTAATTAAACAGTAGGAGATGAGTATGTGACCTGCACTTAGGTATGGGTAAGTCCAGTGTTGGGTGTCATCATGTGCAGGAGGATCATGTTCAGACATTTAGCAGCTGTGGGTTTGATGTGTCTCCATGCTAATTAAAGGGATGGATTAAAGAACACCTGTTCAGGCAGAGTCACTTTCATGCACTGCTCAGCAGAGCTTGTATTAATTCTGGCCCATATGTGTTTGCTGTAGGAAGCAAGCTGGAAGGAAAGTGAGTTTTGCTGATACTGAAAGGACACAAAAGCTCAGCAAGAAATTTTAACTCTGCATTGATGCTGCTTCTACACAAATTTCTCAGTTGGAGGTCGGGCTTGGTACTGGGGGAGATGTGGAGCTCATTTTTAATTGGAATAGTCATTCACGTAGCTTTTGGCCTCATGCAGATTTGCAGTTGAATTACTAGGCATGAGCAGGTGATAGTAAGGGGCACTCCTGGGTCTCCTTTGGGAGCACCTAGTACTCCCTGCACTGTCTGATGGAGTTGAAGGGCATTACAGCTGTGCACTGAAATTCTACTACTGAGATGAATCACAACCTTTGTCCCAAAATCTCCACAGTTCTATTACCCAGGAATTTCAGTAACTTTACCTTTTGTCTCTCTCTTCCTTCTTCCATCTCTATCATATATAATCACCAATACAGGCAGCCATTCTTAGCCTACCCATGTCTTTACACTCCTTGAACCCATCAGAATTTTGAGTCCACTAGCACACACAGGCTGCATGCCATTTGTCTTTTGACAGCCTGTGTATGTGTATATAAACATAAATCACACACTTGTGTACGTATGTATATTACTCAGGTACTGCATGGAAAAAAAAAAATCTTTATATATGTATATATTATAGTATTTCTGTTTTCAAGGCAACTGTTTAGAAACTCGGCTGCATACTTCCTTACTGTCACCTGATTCCACTGGTCTTGAAGGCATTGTCCAACCTTTTCCAGGCATGTGCACGGTTTTCTGATTGACCCCTCCTTTGCACTGCTTCCCTATGAATGTCCTTCCTGCAGGGCAATCTGGTCTAAGTTTGCATGACACACTCACCAACTTCAGAGACTTGGGCTCCCTTGGCAAATGATAGCATTGGGAGGATGGATGTTAGAGCAGAGTGGTTGAGTTGGGACCCCTGAATCCAGCTCTCTTAGGGAGAAGAGTTTTCAAGCATCATTGAAAGAGCTGCAGGACCACCTGAAATGCAGCTCTGGAGGGACACAGAGGGTTCAGAGGCAACTCTCAGTGACCCTGAAGCTCTGTAACAGAGGGTTTGCCATGCTGTGTGTTTCTCTTTCCCCATGCTTAAAATTGCATACAGCTTGTCACTTGGAAATCTACAGGATATCAAAGAGCAGGAGCTAACTCAAGTGTCTTCACTGGCTAATGCTTTTTCCTAAACCTCCAGGCTGGGGACCACAATGTCCTTCTAATTCTTTTGATACCATATAGGCTGCATTAAAAAGGGTAAACCAATGGCTACAGTCTCCAGCCATGTCAAAAAGTACAAAATACCTTTACCAAATATAATTAGGAAATTAAAAAAAATATTACCTCCTCATTAATGTTAAGACCACAACCCTTTGCATGTTCTCTGTCACTTCGGTGAAGATTTTCGTTGTAACCCTCTGACCTTTCAAATATGGTATCATAAGTGGAAACTTCCCCTGCCTTGAGAAAAGGGAAAAAAAATGGGTAATTGACAGTATCGCTTGACTTTGAAGCTTACCAATTACACACCACTGAATAATTACTTGATAACTCAATACTTAGTTACAGCACACATACAGCATTAGATGATGGCAGCTGCCATAATACTGAGCTACCATTAGCAAGTTTGGTTCACTCCTTTGGTACAGTCTGCAATAAAAACACCTAATGATGTGTGGTTTCTTTAAGTCTCTTCAGCTTTGAAATTTCCCTTGTGGCAATTCACATAAATTTTCCCCTGTAATCTGTTCCAACTTTTGGAAATTTAAGTGCTTCATTTGTTCGTTTGCTTTACTTTTCTGACCTTTATATTCTCCTTCTTAGGTTCATACATTTGTCAAATGATCTGGTATTGTAATGTAAAAGGAAAGCAGGCAGTTTCATACCTAATTTTGGATGAAAAAGACAAAGGTATCCTGCAGTGGAAATCACTGTTTAATTTCTGATTAAAGAGGAATTTAGAAGAGTTCAGAAACACACCCCATTGTTAATCCTGGGATCCAGTAGGATGCATGTATCTGTCACATAAAAATAGAGTACGCCCCAAGCCAGAATACTATTTTATTTATAATAACTGTTGACAGAGCTGCATCCAAACAAGCAAAATTAATGATCTGATCTGCTAACAAATGCATTTATGAAATCCAGTCAAGCAGGTGTCATCAACAGACTCAGGGAAATTTCAAAACCAAAGACGTTTTCAAGGAAAGAAAAGCTAAATCCTCAGTTGAAATATGCTGTCAGTTGTTAACTAACTTCATTAAAAGGTCTATATTGTGGTAAACATGTCAACTGGTCACTGGTTTTGTGCATGGCTATCTAAGAATTTGGAACACTGTACATTCTGTTTAGCCTTTTTACCTCTCATTTTATAAGGTGCCCAATTTAGCCTTTGAAAAACTCCTGTATTTTGAATCTTACCATTTACAATACTATCCTCCAAAAACAGTCAAGTCAGGACAGGTTAAGAAAGCTGTAACGGCTCCACTAAAAGGAAACCACAGGTAGAAGTGCTAGTGAGGCACCACTGTAATCACAGGCTTCTTCTGTAAATGATGATCTCCATTTACTTGCTTCTGCAGTTTAGTGGGCAGCCGGCATGTGCTCACCACCAAGAATGTTATTTGTTCCTTTGTTTTTATTAATGTGGCATTATTTGTCCATTATTTGTTACTTCTGTCAGAGTAGACAACTAATCCTTTCTGGAACTTGCAGATAGGTAGCCAGCCTGTTATGTTAAAAAGTAGCCCAGTCCCAGATGATCTTTTGCCAGATGTCTAGAGGAAACACTTTTGTGTACAATACACTGATAACTTTTTTCTCTTGTTTCTTTTCATTGTTAAATGCTGACTTAGCTGGCCTAGGCAGCAGAGGTTGGGAACTGTTTCTTAGACCCATCACAGCAAGTATACAGAGTAGACAAGAAATTTACACTCAGGGTGGGCATTCTCCATCTGCTGCTACTAAAGCTAGGCACTTTGCAAACATTCATTAATATTCCAGACACACATAAAATAGGTAATAGCTTTCTTCATGTCACAGAAGAGGAAACATCAAGTAAACTGGCTACAGTAACTTATGTAAAGCAACAGAGGGAGCAACTGTCTGCCCAGGGATTAAAAGGCAGGATTTTCTGGCCTCTGGCCTTGTGCTGAGCACACCTTCCTTTATTTCTCTCTGCTTCAGTCTCTGACACACAGTTGGTTTTAGGTATTTAAGCTGCAAAAAGGAAAAAAAAAATCCTTTTCCTGTATAAACAAACAAACAAACAAAAAAATTCTAATTGTCTAAATCCTTAACCATGCAGAGGAATGGGTTGAATTTGCTTCCTCCCCTGTGGCTGAGGCCTGCGTTGTGAAGAAACTTATCAAACAGCTGTTACCACTTTGTTTCCATGCCACTGGAGCAGTATTTTCCACAAACCAGGTCATCAGGAGTGTGAAAGCAGACTTGCAAGCAAAATGTCTACCATATGCTTGCTAAGTCTGTTTAGACTGGATAAACTGCAGGCTCCACCAGCCCCAGAAGTGCATCACGCCAGCCCTCTGACCTGCCATAGCCTTGCTCCTGTTGTGCTCTCCCTACTGTTTTGTTAAGCATGGCACCAACTGTGCCTGCTGATCTTTGGCTCAGAGCACCTTCCCAAGGCAGCATTATAACACAAAGGAGTCTGAAATGACAAATCTCCCTGTCTTTCAGCAGGGTCACTCAGTCAATGCTGGAAATTGGTTTTGCTGTTCTTTAATGCCCAGCACTGTGCTGTGGTCTGCACCTTGCCCACACCCCAGGGCCACACCACCTGCAAACTCTCACAGGTCACCAGTTGTCCCTGCCCAGTGCTCCACATGTTCAGCAGCCTGTCACTTGGGTGGGGAGAGGATTCACAGGCTATATTTATTGTCATAAATAAATAAAAGTTGCCATACTATTGCTATATCACATTGATACAATAGCCACTTCAGAACTTTTTAATGTTCTGAAAGCTGTTAAGTTCAATGTCTCCTATGACTGCTTTCAGGGTAAGAGAAAGGGTTGCTACCTCCAGGAAGTATAACACAGATGAGGCTGGAGGTCTAAGACTGGTTTTATTTCCAATTTTAAATATGAGAAAAAAGGGTGATATTGAGGGTAGCTTTAGATTGGATACGAGGAAGAAGTTCTTCAGTGTGAGGGTAGTGAGACACTGGAACAAGTTGTCCAGGGAAGTTGTGGAAGCCCCATCTCTGGAATTGTTCAAGGCCAGGTTGGCTGGGGCTCTGAGCAACCTTATCTAGTGGGAGGTGTCCCTGCCCATGCAGGGGGGTTGGAACTGAATGACCTTTCAGAGTTCTTCCAGCCATTCTACGATTCTATGATAACATAGCAACTGAGGAGTGAGGAACTGTGCTAGTCTGCTTGAGTTACTTTTCGTAGGTGTCAACGCAACACCTTCAGAAGCATTCAGCTATCAAGCTATATATTGCTGTTACTGAGTAGCTCTCTTGATTTTCTTTATTAAAGCTAAGTATGTGGAAAATTTGTGCCAACCATATTGAAAACCTTTTACGTAGACTGAAAATAAAGCAGTTCCTTAAGAATGGGTCCCTGAGAGTGTTACCAGAAAAACAACCAGTGCTACATTCAGTCCTAGTGACAGTAGTAGTTGCCCATAACAAAGCCTTACATGTTGCTGATAGCATGTGGCCACTTTGTCCTTCATCTTCCGCAAACTCTGTCTCTGCCTCCTCTTGGCACTCAAGGAAAGGCCCTGCCCTCATTTCCCACCCACGAGCAGCGAACACCCGCGACACTTGGCAAAGGCCTCTGGAAACCTGCTGCTTAGATCCTCTACCTGGACACCAACGCACAGCCCTTCCCCTGGCCTTGGAAATACGAACGGGACATTTTTAGACCCCGGCCTGACCAGACCGCTCCCCGGGAGGGCAGAGCCGTGCCCAGGGACTGAGCACCAAGTCCCTTCGCTCGGGAAAGGCGCGTCCCCCTGAAGGCGCCGGGCCCTGCCGGGCTGCGCGGCCTCTCCCCCGGCGCACTCCGGCTCCCTCCCTCACCTTGGCCTCCCGGTAGAAATAGCTGAGCTCGGGCGGCCCTGCCCGCCTTGCCGGGACGTAGCTGAAGGCGGAGAGGGAGGAG
>NW_009952435.1:280929-289044 GCF_000747805.2 Chaetura pelagica
TGGGCTCTGCTGGAAGCAGGAGCCTCGTGGCCGCCTTGCCTGCGGCCCTGCCCGGGGCTGCAGCGCCTCCCGGATCGCTTGCTGCCCTGGGAAGCTGGGGAGCAATGCTCAAGCACAGCCTGACTGAAAGGGGCTGCCTCTTTCCCGTGGCTGCTTGCACTAACCCAGAAATCGCCTTTTTTTAAGTGTGGAGAGGTCGAATAAAACCACACCAAAATGTGGAGTTGCCACCAGAATGAGGATCCCAAGTCTCGGGGAACTTGGGGTCCTTCCAGATCAGATTGTTCAGCCGTTTTGGGCAGTGGGGTTGGAAATCCTGCTTACACGCAAACAGTCCTGGTGGGGCCACGGAAAGTAAGCGTCTCCCAGGTGTTTACTAACAATCTAACAACAGACTGACTCTAAAACTGCTCTGCCTGAGTAGCATCTGGCTCCTAGTTTCAATATTCACTTCATGGTTGTCCTGCTCGGGTACATAGCACGCTTACTGTGCTGCTTGGGGATCTATCACTAGCTTGGTTTTTTTTACCTTTCTGTAATGTGTCGTAGATACAGCATGACTATTGTTACTGCTACTAGTATCTTTTGGCAAGCCCTTTCACAACAGCGCTTTTCCTGGCATCTCGTTTTTACTGAACGTCAAAGATTGTCTAAAAAAACCCCACCCCAACATAGAGTGTAGCAGAGGTCATCACGACTCATTCTTTTGGGCATCATGGAGCTATGCAATCGTTCAGGTCTATGGATATCAAAATCCCATCCCTACTATACATCTGCTGCTCTCCTGTCGTTAACACACTGAAGAATGGAGCCTCTTGCTTCTTTTCAAGGGCAGTGTGGAGGCATTCATTCTCTACAGTCTTGGGTAGGTGTTTGTTTTATTTAATAATTCGTGACAATTCCCATCTGCTTACCTAATAGCGTCCCTCTGCCACTAAATGCCCTCTTCTTTCTGCAGCATGGGCCAAATTAGCACAGCTTAAGCAAGCAGTGGAACTGAAAATCCAACAGCTGTCTTACATCAGCTTCCTATGCAGAAACACATTTGCCACTGTGCAAGTGCTTTTTTGTAGTTTAGTCCAAGCCCATTTATAAAAAGCAACTCAGCCTGAGCTGCAGCTATAAATAGAGCTGCAAGAAACCGTTCACCAGAAATCTCTACTAGGCTAGACAAGAGCTCTGAAGTCAGATTTGAAATGTTTCTCTACAGTTTTCCTTCTATTGTTCACTTGTAGCTCATTTTGATTAACATTTAAGATGGCATTAATTGAATTGCACTATCTGGATGCAATTTAGATGGGCAAAAATACTGCTGGATGCTTGTAACAGATTTGCTCTAAATCATCCATTTGTAATAATTTTAAATGATGGTTTTCAGTTAATTTTTCTTTCCCAATGAAGGTGTAAATCCCTTTATAGAATTATTTGAATCTTACAAAGGTTTTTTCTTCCTGGTCATCTTTTGCAGACTCCTCAGAATCAGGGTAAGAATGCCCAGGGTTTTTTGTTCCAGTTACAAGAGATTTAGATAATATACTGCTACTATGCTAATGTTAAGTGTATGTTCCTGTTACAGATTAGCACTGGAGGTCAGTCTGTCTCCTTAGTAATTTAAATATGAACATGTAAACAATGGTGAGAGGGCAATGGAGCAATTTTAATCTCTATGGTCAAAACTAAGCATTCAAATACAGCTGAGCTCAGAGACCAAATTGTTAAAGTTGCTTTGAATTCAGTGTCTGAAGTTCAATTCCCTGCCTTTTAAGGGCTTAGCAATACCCCCCCTCAAGTTCCACTGCTAAGGTTCCTGAATTTTTAATGTGTTGATATGCACTTGTACAGTCATGAAGGTGTCTCAAAGGCAGGGTCACTGATGTGTAGTGTCAAACTGGCTTATGAAGTAACTTTGAAAGAAAATTCCTAAAAGTAATTTTTGAATCAAATGGTAAGGGAGAGGGTGGGAGATGGACGGGATAGAGAAAACATGGACAGGGGCATGGAGACAAGGCAGACAGGTCAGTTGACATGTAACTGGACAGGTCATTGATATGCAGAAGAACCACAGTAGCTATTTCCTTACTATAAGCTGATGTACTTGTTTCAAACAGGTGTCACTTAGAGCTGAGATGGCCAGCCTCAAATTAGGGCTTAGCAACTCATCTGCCCTTGCCGTTCGACCTCAACATGTATCAGATTGCTGTATGTTCCTGACCCTCAGCTGATCCATGAGGGAGAGACAGCCTTTGCCAACAAATGCTGCATCTGATGGCCCTTGAAAAAGAGGCAGTAAAAAAAAAAAGCTAAAAAACTGTCCCCTTTTCCACTACCACAGCTTTGGTCCAAGCCCATGGTTTCACACAAGTGCTTGTTTCTTCCAGACTGAATTAGTGACAGACTGGTCGTCCCAAACAGGAAGGAAGGCTCTTCACAGGTTTTCTGAAGGAGACAGAGACAAGTGTACATGTATCTGTTGTTTCAAATAATTGTCTACACAATTACTATGAGTGAGCCTTGGTCTGCAGATTGCAAACATTACCTGGTTGGCCTGTGACTACAATTTCAATTGCTTGACTGAAAAATTAGGTTTTTCAAATAACAGTATTTTTTTTCTGGTAATAATTAAGAAAAAAACGATAACTGGTTAACTGATATAATTTCAGTTATTTGCATGCTTGCTGATTTCTGCTGAATGGATATTTCACTTCATCAAATGTTCTGTTCAATAACTCTCTTGGTAAGTAGGGTAATACAAAATTTTATACATGAGGTAGACGTTAATTTCATAACAGTTGTTATTTGTGACACTGTTTTGGAATGAAAATTTCTAGTTCAGGTATGTCAGTCTTTCAGAATACCTGACATGCAATTTTTCCTGTCAAAACTGAGATTTTCATTAAGAGGATCTCAATGGCTAAAAATATGTTTGAAAAATGTCCCATCGTAAATTGCCAACAATTCCTGTCAGAGTCTGTGTGTTTAACAGTGGCATCCTACAACATAAAGGGGCTTGTGTCTTCACAGTTCATTTTGACATATTAAAAACTCAATTGACTTGAATAGCTCCTGCCCCTAAATTTGAAAACGTTTAAAATTAATATGCAGCAAACTTTAAAGACAAAGCAGAAGCAAATTATTTAGGCGCCACTTTTGACAAATCCCCACAAATCTGAGGTACTTCAAGGAACAAAAATACTCTCTTAATTACATGTTTTATTTAAGGCACATATACATCATTCTACATTTGTATCCTTGCCAGTCACTCCACTATTTTTTAGACAAGAAAGGAATAATAAAGCTGACAAGTTCTAGTCTTAAAATTGTTTGGGATCCAGTTGGAAAAAGTGTTGAAGGGTAGTATCTAGGTCAGGTGAAGGAGAATATGCTACCTGAAAATGAAAAATCAAAGTATACTCATATAGAAGTACAACCAAAAGGAAAATGGTATTTCAAAGGACAAGGCAATCAGTGCTTTTAGCAGTAAATCTGCTGCTATATAAAGCATCCTAATAAAATATCTAATTACTTGTCCTGATATGAGGTTCTGAAAACAAAACAGGGTAGACTTTTCAACAGCTCTACCTTTAGATGTGCACAGCTGTCACTTTAGAAATGAGCAGGTTGAACTCCTGCCTGTGCCTCAGTGAAAAAAGGCAAGGTCTACAGATATTTTACAAAACAGAGGAATCAAATAGGAATATAAAGAGAATTAAAAAAATGCTTTTCTCCAAACATAAATATGATGCTAACGTCTGTCTTTAGCAACAGCAGCTAAATAGCATTTCTTTACAAGTAATCCCAACAGTATTTGTAGTTAGTAAAAATATCTACAAATACGATCTTTCTTCCTGTCCTTTGGCAACCCTCCATAAGTTGGAGCAAAGCATTGACTTTCAAAAGAGAAATCCAGCAGGCTCCCCAGGTGTTTCTGTTCAGGTCTCATTTTCCCAGGCCACAGTGAATCACTCTTACATTGCTCTTTTGGCTGCTGCTTCATGGTGTGAAACACATTTGCATTGTACTTTTGGAAGTCACACTCTTTGTGGTTTGCTAGTGACCTATGAACTATGGCACCAACATAAAAGTTGTAGAACTTGAGCCTTACTCTGATGTAGAATATATGGCATCTCAAATACCAATTTGTATGGTTTTCATAAACCTTTTTGAGATATACACTGATACGAGAGCAGTGTTAATTATATCCAGTTTTTGAGGCAGATAAAACTGCTGCAGGAGAGGAAGAAAGAGGGTACAAGAACTCTGGGTCAATCCAGACAGGGGAAAAATAACACAGTATAAACAGTAGATGTAAAATGCATTGGAAGACAAAAAGTATTTATTGGATACAAATAGCTTCTCGGTGATAAGAAGATATTAATGATAGTAACTGAAGGCTGAAGAGAGGATGGTATGCACCTTTCTTTGCCTGGGCATCATACTGCAAGCATCTTTTGTCTGCTTTCTTGTTTTTTAGCAGGATTTGGCTGCATGCAACTGAATGCAACTACAAAATTATAGAAAACCAGTGAAGCATGAGTGGCCTGAACAAGGGCATTTTCAACATGCTCTTGCAGGGTATGTATACATCTTTCTTTATATTTCATTGGATCAGTTAGCTCACGGCCATTTCATGACTTACAGAAATATAACTTCATTTAACTTCTATAAACATCATAGAAACAAGGCTTTCAAGCTAGGTACAAGTTTTGCTGCTGATGCCCAAAGTGTGCAAGAATACAAATGAAATAAAAATACTGAATGCACAGGTTATACCTGAAAGATGCACATAGATACAACAGTACAATATCAACTTTACATAAAGGGCTTTCATCCACAGTGAGAAATGATTGCTTTGACCTGTGATATTACCAGAATGATTTGAAGGGCTCAGAGTACATTGAAAGTCTAAGGGATTTTATAACTTTTTTTTTAATTGCTCCCAGGAAAAATTTATAGTAAGCGTAAAGGAGGGATTTAGGAGAAGTCTTAGGCATAGCTAAGATCACAGAATCACAGAATCCTAGGGGTTGGAAGGGACATATAGCCTGATATAGCTTGTTTTAGGCAATGACTGGGACATTGTTTCTGCTGCCCTGTGAATATTTGCAAAGTTCCATTTTATTTTTTTTTTCCATTCCACTGGAAAATATTTATCTTAACTTATTAATTAAAAGGAAGAAATCCTAAAGGCAAAAAAACCCAAACATTTTTAGTGAGATTTTATTAGACTGACCACCTGTCTTGAGAGTTACTGGTCAAAAGGTTCCAGCTCTGGGTGAGACGTCAAGTCAGTTACCTTGGACACAACTGAAATAACTTTCATTTTTCTTTTACATTAACTTAAAGGGATCAAAATTCAGATTAGCTATTATCTACTGCCATTCCAGTTTGCTAGTGGACAGATGGTTGCTGTGAGCCAACTGTGCCACACTCAGTGAGACCATGGCCTGATGCCATTTATCTGTGACCCACAATTTGAAGAACTTCTGAAAGGACACCAGTGCAATACAAATATAAAAATAAGTTTCATGAATGAGAAATCTTAATACTTTTCACATTTCAATAACATGCCAGAGCTACTAGTGCATAAGTTGACTTGTATGTTCATACGATACTGGAAAAAAAATAATCTTGTCATTATAGGCTATTTTTAAATAGGAGGGGCTTTTTAATTTTGGTTGTGCTAGGCTGTTACGACTAAAATATTAATTTCATAATACTGTTGATAGCAAAGCAAAAATTCATCTTTACTATCTATGCTTCAAAGGACCATAGATAGTATAATTACCTTTTTTTTTTCAGTCTTTCACCTGGCTTATCTGTGAAACTCTGCATCTGTGATACTTTTTAATTCAATGGGATTTGAATTAGTCTTGAATATCCATAAAATAGCATTTTTGCATCTTCTGCTCATACTCATCCTGATAAATTAGAACATGTTAAATATCCCATGAAATCTGGCATTGTAAAGGTTAAGTGAAAGGCATGCAAGGGCAAAACAAGCTGTCAAAGTGCAAAACAAAGAAAGCATTTCTTCTCTTTTATAGCATCTCCTAGATATTGACTAAGCATTGCAGGCCAGTTGCAAAGTAGTAACACTGCTACTGTCTCCAGTATCCCCCACTTTGCTTGTGTTTATGGATTTGAGGTAAGTCTTCTGGATCACCTAGGGAGTAAATGACTGCAAAGTGTCTGTGATGCCACCCAAGACTGAAGACAATAGAGGTGATTCAATTTCTGAAAGGCAATAGCAAGCTTAGCAGATATTAGTGATTGAGGCAATTGAGATAGTTTGCCATAGCCTGCCTCAGCACCTAACTGCTCAATAAAAAGCAGCAGTGGCAGCAGCAGAGGACGCGCAGCTTTAGAGCGACAGAAGCCATGGAAGGAAGCAAAACTAAGAGACAGCAACAGTAAGACAAAGTACATATAAACTTTTAATGAATTAACCTTACAAAAGACAATAGCTTCAAAACATTCGACACGTTTGTACAAAACTAATCCAGCATTGTTAGCTCTCTCTTCAGAAAGAATGCCAGCAAGCCACCCAACGTGTCCCTGGCTATGAGATGCAACTGGTGATTACATCCAAATCATGTGTGAATAGAGTAAACTTATTTACAAATACTGTATACTTTAATACCAGATTAGTAGATGCTATTGGGGAGCGACTGTATTTTCCAGAAAACACCATGCATCAGAAAATAGTTTGCACCCCTAGCTTTATTGCCTTTTTTCCACACAGTTTTCACTAACATCTCTTTTTAGTCCTTTCAGGATGAGTTAGCTCCTTTTAATTCCTATTCCTTCTTGTCTTTGAATAACAGTGCACGTTGCAGTACAATCTTCCAGTCCTGTAGTGTACATCGCAACTGTCCTTGAACACAGGAATATCAAGGTGCAAAATGATGGCTCATGGGACTATTCTGCAGCCATATCAAAATAAGTGCCACATACCAGAAAATAGCACGCATGTTAAGGGCCAAAATGTAGTTAAAAAGTGCATGATACTTTCCTGAAAATATGGTATTGATGACACATACAAGCAATCTTCAAGATGCCATGTTCCCTTGTGAAAGGGATCTTGTCATTTCAGTATGTACAAAGTATGTCTTCAATTCTCCTTTTCCTTTTACATTTATTATTCCTCTGCAAGTGCTCATGTACCCCAGTGTTTGCAGGACGTTGTTTGTCTCCTCTGTAACCTGCAACAATACAGTAATACAACCAGCGTTGACAAGAGAACAAAGCAGAATCTTTCACAGTGCGAAGGGAACCTATGTTTTGAACACTTATAAGGGTTCTGCTATAATGTTTATGAGGCCTTTAAGGATCTCAAGTGAGGTTTGAACCCCTGAACTTTCAAATAGTCTGTTGCTTGATGCTGACTCTAATCACTTACATCATGTATCAAAAGGCACCCATAACCATTTCTGTACCTATGATTCCAAAAAGAGGGCTTGTAGATACACAAATGGCACTAGGGAAAATACTCTTCCTCATACAGCATTTTTTCTCATCTTCAGGAGCTGTTTTTCATTTCAGTAGACCCAAGCTTCCTCATCTTTTTGCAAATGCTGAGGCTGTGTGAACGAAGTGATAGTAAGATATAAGCATCGTATTTCTCACATAACTGGCAATGAACCAAATCTCAGGCAGTTTTGCCATCTTAGGTGAAAGCCCACTAGGACAGAGGTTGTCCAGCAACATTAGTTGTCTCACACTGTGTTTCTTTGTGAAGCAACTGTTTGTAGATATAATTATTTTGACATTCCTTCTGTTTTCAGTTTTGTCCAACAGCTGATTATTTTCCATTATGTAGCTCTGAATTGTCTCCATCATAGATGTGGAGTGCTCTCAGTCACATGCTGGGTTCCCAAAGTGTTAGGTAGCATACTGGGCAGATACTTAAAATGTGATCCCTGATACTGGAAAGTTAGTAAACGGAAAGTGTCTTCTGCACAGGTCTATCTATAATCTATACAGATAGTAATCCTTAAAGATGATTAATCAGCATGGTTATTAAAAGGGAAACTTTGTGATTACTTTATGGATTTAACTTGATGTACAGAAGTTATGGTAATTCCCTTTATTTAGAAATAATTAAAATCAGGAATG
>NW_009952435.1:289178-301919 GCF_000747805.2 Chaetura pelagica
GGAATGCCCTTCAGAAATATTTTATGAGTTTAGAAATTTGCAGAGTAGAAATGTGATTTCCCTCAAATCTTCTCTTAATCTAGGGATACACTTCCAGGTAATCCATGACTTCCTCAACAGTGTTCCACTCTAAGGTCAAGGCCAAATTTTGATCCTCATCTCATTTCCTTACTATTTTCTTTCCATTTTTTACTTTGAAGTCTAATTCTTTTGAAATGCACAAATACAGCTGGTAGGAATTATTTTTTTCTGTAGGCATCCTTAGCTCCAAAACACAGACCTGTTTAGTGTTCAAATACATTACATTTTTTAAGCACCAAACTCAAAGGATTAAAATAAATACTAAACCAAGACTTACCTGTATTTTATCTAAGACACCGGTACTGTCCATCCTGCTGGCCACATTTACTGTATTGCCCCAGATATCATATTGTGGTTTTTGAGCTCCAATTACTCCAGCTATTACAGGTCCATGGTTGATACCTGGAAAACAGCAGAACTTCAACATTAAAAAAGAAGGTCTGTGGGAGAGCAGCAGCTTCTGGGAAAACACTTATACGATAATTTCTCTTCACATCTACTTGAGTGAAATGGGCCTCTCCTCTCTTCAATAATTGATGGCCAAATCACATTACTTTTACAGTACTCTTTGCTTCTTAAATGTAGAATAAACTAATGTGAATGAGCTGGAAGGATTTGAAGCCTTGTTCTGAAGTCTGGATTGCTCATAGAATGGTCCTAAATAACTGCAATAAAAATATATGTATTCAAATTATTTGATTAATCAGGGAGGAAGCATAACAAATTTCTAGCCCTGAAATGCACATGGGAAAACATAGTATAGTCCCTTATTAGACTCTGGGCATTTTTTATCTTGCAGTCAGTTTGTATCCTATGTTACACTTGTAAAGGGAGTGACTTGTACTCTGCTGGTAGAGAAGGAAACCAGGAGGCCAAATCAAAAGCACTGTCATTAGTCAGTCTCAAATATGGTGTCATTGTAACTATACATACTGATGAGCAGGAAAGCCAGTTTAGATGTAGTGAGAAATAAACCCTGGACAAGTGACTAGTTTGGATTTCTAAAATTATCTCAACGTCAATGGATCATAACTGGTGCCTGTGAATTCCTTGACAGGAACCATCACTAAGGAGATCGATCGATCGATCGATCGATCTATCTATCTATCTATCTATCTATCTATCTATCTATCTATCTATCTATCTATCTATCTAATGTATCTATGTATCTATGTATCTCTGCAGGAAAATGGAAGTGTGATTTTAGCCATCTCAGAGCTGGTCCATCTAGTATGGGTCATAACATGGCAGCCATGGGCTAGCAACGAGGCTATAAGCCCATGTGGAAACCCTGGAAAAATTATCTCTAGCAGTTAAATTAAAAAAATTGGGAAAATATGCAAATCCTAAAAGATACCAGATAGAACCTGATAAACATTTGTTTAAGTGTTGTTTTAAACTCCTTCCTGAACCACCACTGCTTGAGTAATACCTCAGGGGTTGGGGAGCCAGCTTCACATCACTCCTCCTTTGAGGAAAATTCTCCTCATACCTCTTAGGAATGTGCTTTGGCCACCCAGGCATTCTGGGATGTGCTGCTCTGAAAAAAACCTGCTAGTGCGGGCACTCTTCACATGACACGTGAATATTTGCTGGGACAAGGCTGGAAAAGCAGTGCCCTCAGTCCAGGTGAATGCTCTAGCAGAGTGTGATACCATCTGTCTCTTTCATATCCAAAGTGATGTTTAATTATTCCATGATAAGGCAAATACTCTTCAGAAAATGCCATTCAGCAGGACAGACAGAGAATTTCTCATTCCAAAGTATCCTACAGCCTGGGCTCATAGCATTCTCTAGGGAACAGGGATCCTTGTGCTTGAGCAGCCTCAGCCAAAAGCAGGAACCAAATTAAGTTCACCTACAATGCAGAAAACTGTTCTAATTAGGGGAGAAATGCCTGAAATATAATCTAGGTACTCCCATCCCTTGCCCAACAATGTCAGGGTAGGCTGTGTATCTCCTAAGGTACAACAAGCATTTCAGGCACTCACTTAAAATGAAGGTTGAAAGCTGAAATCTCTACTGAGTTGCAGCAATTCTGGAGGTAGATGCTGGCTCAGGAAGGTTTTTACAAATGGCAGTTTGGGTTTAAATCCTTACAGCAGGGATTCTGTCAGAGGTAGATACTAAAAAATATCCATGGCTCTAATTGCTACAGGTATCAGATGCTTTCATGGTCAGGTGGTGGTGGGAAGTGGAGAAGAAGTGAAGATGGGAAGTGAACATTTTAGTGTTGCCTGTATTGGATTAAGGTAGCAGAAATACCAGTTTGGGGGTCTGTGTCCCTCTGTAGATTTAATAATTTCTCATTACATGAAGCAAAAGAATCTGACTTCTGAAGAGCCTATAGGAAACACTAAGTAGGTATCTTTTTTTTTTTTTCCCCTAGGTTTTCTTCATGGTCCCCTCTTTAAAGGAGTTAGGATTGCTTTAATAATTTTGCAGATTTGGCCCTGACACTCAGCAGCTCTCGAGCTCTACTGACACTGCTGATGCAAGTGTGTTTGCAGGATGTGCCATGGGTCATCTATGACAAGAAGATAACTTTTATTCTGCACAGAAATATGATCTCTACATGTTTCTTCTAAATCCACCAATTTCTGTAACTCTTTGAGAAGGAAGAATAAGACGGATTTGCTTTGTCTTTTTTTTTTTTAAACTCTAGCAAGAAATACAAAACACTGGCAAAGGAGGTGCTCTCAGGAACACACGGATATCTCAAGTCAAAAGACAGCAAGTTTGCCAGTGGGTGGCACTGTGAAATAAACATGAGAGGAGAGAGAAGCAGAGAGGAAAAGAAAGCAGCACAACAAGAAAAAGACAAGACAGGAGAATAACCGTTGGAAATCAAATACTTCAGATGTGTTTACAGGATTTATGGGTTTCCAGTATTTATTTACTGCTTTCATTTCACATTTTCCAAGATACATATTGCATTGTAAAATTGCTGGGTACTGCTATCAGGAAAAAAACATTTTGGAACATACGGTTCTTGACCAGCTCTGAATTTATTTACTTCATCATGCTTTCCAGGGCTTACTGTTCATTTTTTTTTTTATATATATTTTTTTTATTTTAAATACCATGATGCACAAGTAGAAGAAATTAGAAGCTGAAATATAAGAGATTTCCCTTTCAAATAAAAACAACTAATCATCTTTGCTCTTACTTGTCAATAACCACAGAATAACAAAGAAGAGAAATATCCTCCTTTGTTTAACACTGGGAAGGAAAGGGTGCATTTTTTGATGCTTGCTTCCAAATCCCAGCATCACTGCCCCCTTGTGAGTCTTATCCTCCAAAACTATTTATTTGGTTTTGTAAAGCCCTGTATAGAGTCTTCTTGTGTCCTTTGGTATTGATAAGCTTAAAAGAAATGTATACAGTTAACAAGCTCTAGAGTAATTATTATAGTTACCATAAAACACTTCAGAGCCTTGGGAATGTATTTTTAACCATTTTTACTTGGAAATACTGCACTTTTCTGAGTCCTCCCTTGTAACACTCCTACAGCAGCTATGGTTTATGGGCAATACCACGCAGGCTGCCTTTAAACAGGGTGAATAAAGATGGTGCTATTTACTTTCACAGCCCTTTTGATCAGTTCTACTAACTCTTTAATCAGCTTATACTTCACACTGAATTCTCTTCCTCCCCAGTGATATTTTCGTAAAAATCCTGATACATACCTACTCGCAACTTGAAGTCATTGAATGAATGCTTGTTTATGACATCCAATTTTGCCACCAGTGCAAATGCAAACTCCACCATGGTCCCTATGTGCATATACTGTCGTTCAGGTTCCTGAATTTAAACAGACAAACAGAATAAAATAGTTTTCCTTAGCCTTAGTTGCTGTGAGAATACAAGCAAAATATGCTGAACATTTGAAAGCACTTCAACTCTTAAGAATGTCCTAATGCCAGCAGGCAGCAGAAGAAAAGTAATGTAGAAGACAGTGACTAGTCTGGCATCAGTTAGATAAAACAATGGCCAACAGACCAGGATGCATTTTACTTACACAATCAGGCAGTCTAGAGACGATAGATACAAACCATGTTTAATGTTTTGATTGTGAAATAACTGATTAGCTGCTATCTAATCCGACAGGCACTCAATGTCTATGTGTGCTTAAGATCTGCTCATTAATTTTCTCAAAGTGACTGCTTCTATTATATGTCCTTTAATAATAAAAAAACCTTGTGGACAGACCCACAGAGACTCCTCCCTCTCAGCGCAGCACCCCAGTTAATTCTTAAGGTCCAGTGAAATTCACAATTTTAAGAGTTCCTCCATTGATCTAATCTGGTAGATAAGGAAAAATGCCTGAGATCTAATAGAACTGAAAATTAATAAAACACAAGAGGAAGAGAAGAAGGAAACCTATCCTCTATTCCTGATCTACTAGCTCAGATTTTCTGCCACTAATAAAGGCTTAATGTCCCCTCATACATTAACTGTATAGCCTGATTTCTAAATACTGGTTTCAGTCCCCTCAAGCTGAGGAGGAAATGGATTTTCAGGCTCCCACAGCTCAGGGTAGGACCCTGACAAGAGAATTATTTCATATGAGATGGACTCACTGATCACTATGATAGAAGGCAGACTCTTCCTCATTTCTTGATATAAAGTGACAGAAGAGATGGACAGATGATTTGGCAGATGATTCATAGTGTAGATGCACCAGTCTAGGTGGCACAGTAGTGGTGCTTGTCACAGCAGCTGTTTAGCTGTATGAAGCCTGTTTACTTTGGAGTTCACTCCTAGCCAGGACAGATGGTTTCCTGTTCAGTTGATGCATTCAGAACCGCTCCTCAGGCACTTAGTCTTTCTTCGCTGCTTGTTTAAAGCTGGGTACTGCTCCCAGCAGTATGCCTAACAGTCAGTCACTGCCTCAGTGATGGTGGTATCTGTGGATCTTTGGGCATCTGGGCTGAAGGCTGCTAAGTTTTGGTGGATTTCATTTGAAAATGTGTACTTAATCATCAAAGGAGCACTAAAACCTGGATGACTTGATTCAGAGTTTGTGGAAATAACTCAGATGATCAATTTCTTCCTGTGCATAGCAAAGTTTTAGTTGTGATTGAGAACTCTTCTATGTCTTCTCATCTCCAGTTTACAGTTCTATATTTCATTCATGTCCTTCACCTTCATGTATTAGAAGTCAGAGCTAATTTAAAGTAGTTATTTTTTTTGCCCTCAGGACCCTTAGGGTCTACAGTTCAAGGCGTTAATTGCTTCTGTCTAGAAGGAATATGAGTTTGGCAAGAGCATATTAATGCTTAGCAAAGAATGTGTTGATTCATAATTGCTGTCTCTGTTGCTAACCTGTAGTGCTCTAAAGATCATGGCAAAAGCAAGATTTTTGGTTAGAAGTTATTAACTGCTTCTCTGAACTTCATTTCTACTGACTGCAGTTGCCAATCCTACCCTATTAAGTAAGCCAGAAACAGAAGAACTTGTTCTCAGTGCTGAGCCTGAGGGTTCTGCAAGTGTATTGTTAATATGGCTACTCAGCCCTCCCATTTTACAATGGAAAATACTGATTCCTACAGTCTTTTGTACACTCTATAAATCCAGTTCTGCTGCAGCGTGTAGCAATGTAATGTCGTATTTAATTCAGAGTAGAAGAACTCAGTTAGACTTAGTAAATACAGAGGTGGCATTTTCAAAGCAGAATGTGAAGAACAATGATTACACAGACTACTAAACAAAAACATACACTGTCCAGTGTACAATACAATCTACATTAGTAAGAGAAAGCAAGGCCACAACATTATACATAACCTGCAGTTTAATGAACAGAATTTTAGCCTTCATTTGAACATGGCTTTTTTTAAAACAGGAACCTTTTTCTGTACCTGACACTGTTCTTGGTTGGGTGTAGCACTCAGTCCTGTTGCTGCCATATAAGTGCTTCCAATTGTCTTTATCTTTTCAACTCCACTGAACTTTGGTTTTGACAATAACTGTAAAATGAGGATGGTTATTCATTATCAGATCAGCAGCCTTCTTACTCTAACAACATTGCTACTCTAACAGCATTCAGAGCATCAATTCTTGGAACGGTCTCTTAATAGACACAAAATTCACAGTTATATATGGTGTGAAGGACTTGGAGATGGATAAAACAATGGTTACAGCCTCCAAGGAGAGGGGATTTCTATCTGCAAAAATACCTTTTCATTTTAAAGGGGCTAAACGTACAGTAATGATAATAAATTCCATGTTATTGTACATACAGCTCTTAAAACTCAGTAGAATTTGATATTGGAACTGAGTCACCATGTTAGCCAACAGTTAATCTAAACAGCTGAAAGTAAGCATTTCTTCCATGCCAATGGGATGGCCCATGATAATGGGGCTAAAATCCACGAATTTCAGTTCATGTCCCCAGTTGTTTTGAACATTCCAATGTTTTTCAAATGGCTCTGCTGCTAAAATACCCTCTATAGCAGAAGATCCACAAATCCATGTTGCACTATCTGAATCATGACATGATCTTAATGCCTTTTTCTAGTATCTTCATCTCTAATAACTTTAAGACAAATACTGTTCTCAGTAAGACCTTCAGAGCTGCCTATTCACAATTCATCCATAAGCATACTCTGTACTTGCTTGTAACTCCTGAGATTGAAATATTAAAGCTTTTACAATCCCCTGAGTCACTTGTTTATCAACTGGTCGATGCTCTGTATAATGGGACCAATACAGATCAGGTATAACACAAAGCTGTATCATTTTGGGGGGCATAGATTTACATTCCTGACTTGAGGCACCAGAATTTAGAAACTGCAGTTAATACATTACATATATATATATAAAAATGACTGCCTCATGAACTGCAGCTAAAGGGCAAAATTTTTTCCATCAGATATAGACATAGGATTTTCATTATAGTGAATCACAAGCAATTGAATATGATGCCAGATCAATATCTGAATTATCCCACATCAATCTCTTTTTCCTTTAATACTCCCTGTAAGTAATTTCCATGTGACTAGGCACACAAGTTTTCTTTTCTGACAGCTCTTCCATTCTCCCTTTCAAGTATGCTTGCTTACTGTTGCATACCCTGGGTTATTAAGATTGAAACCATATGTTGATTGTTGTTAGAAGTACATACATCATCGAAGTCAGCAATGATCTCATTTAGCAGCCTGAGACATTCCAAGCCTTCCTTATTAACATCAGATTCTGTGTAAAATTCCTTGAAATCCGGAACAGAGGCAAACATGACACAGACGCAGTCGTATGACTGATGATATAAATCCTGTCCAAAAGAAAACAGAATAGAGAAAAAAAAAAATGTCATAACCAGCTCTGAATAAAAGGCTCCTTATTCAGATGCAGTGTCCTGGTTCTGAAATGAGAGGCACTGCAGTGGATGGAATGCTTTAAGACAGTGGTTGTTTATTGGTTGGTTTTTTTTGCATTTAATTCCATTAATGAATTTTAAATAGTGTATAAAACTGTTTGTTAAAGAGACTCAGTATATATAGCTGAAAATATTTTAGTGATTTAAGGTTACCTTTTTTCCCTCCTGAACATTAACTCTATGAACATAAAATGTTTTCTAATTTATTAGGTAGGGCCCATTTCTGAGGCTTCTCATGTCAAGAATTTGGTCTGGCTTGCATGGCTGAAAGTATATTTTGCAAAACAAGATCTTATCTATTATTATCATCTGTTTGTGTAATTGTAATAACTAGAAGACTGAACCAAAATGACAAACCCAATGCACTACAAATGCACAATGTTACTAAATCCTGACAGTTCCTAATGAAAAATGAGAAGATGCTTCATAGGACAAAATAATTGTAAGTTCTTTTCCACGAAAAGGAGCTGGGACAAAGGGGAAAAATTCACCTGAACTAAACTTTTTTTATGTCTGATTCTCCACTGCCTTCTGTGACCATTGAAATCAGAGGACCTCTGCTCCACAGGAAGATTCTGATGCTAAAGAAAGTACCGCATGACCACCCCCTCACCTCCATCCCCTTCAGTTTCCTGTCCACTGCCCTTAAATGTTTGAATATCTCTTTTAGGAAAATTTCAAATCCTAAAAAATGGAAATAATAATATATATCTATACACAAAGGGTAGCCATAGAAATAATAAATGATTATTGATTATTCATCTATGATTCTATGAATAAAAGATTCTGCAAACTACTATAAAGTCCAATTCTGTTCAAGTTATTATTTGAGTAGAAGGATTTCAATACTCATCTGAATAAGGTGAATGGGATTTGTTCTGTAATTTCAAGAAGCATCAGATATTATTTTCCTTTTTCCTTTAGCTTTGTTTTGCAATTCACTAGCAGGATGTTTCTTTTTGAAAAAGGTGGTGGGTCTGTATACACATGTGCACACACATAGTGAATTGGTGATGTATAACTGAAAAATAGCAGAACTATAGGAAAACTGTTGACCACCTCATCCTGGAACAGGTATAAGGGAAGTTTCTGGGCAAATATGAAGATAGTGGTGGACAGGGAGGAACACAGACAGCTGGAGGAGATAGATGATTTATTACTAGATTTTTCTACACTATTATTTTCTAAAGTTTCTATAACCAGAGCATCACTGAACTTCCATCATGCCGCTGTGCAGTGCTGATGGAATATTTTGTTGCAATTCACCATTTTTATTTATATTATTAAAGTTGAGCCAATTGAAATCACCCATTGCACCTTCCCTCCATCTTACAGTCATACATACAAAACCAGTATCACTTAAAAGTGGCCTGATTGTGCAAATGAAAAGCAATTAAACAAAAAGTCCAAGCTGATGAGTTCACTGGCAGATTGCCACTAAACTTCAGAGGAATTCTTGATCTCCATCATGCTCTTCCCAAGAGGGTTTTTAATGAAGAAACAATATTGTGATAATATTTTTAATATTTTTTTTTTCCTGAATTTAGGCAATTCAAGCACTTGACTGAGGTATTTGAGATTACAACCTATGTGTCCTATATTGTAATTAAACCAGACGTGCCTATTTGGAAAGTCATTTTAATACAAAATGGGCAGAATCACCTCAGAAAGTGTTTCTCTCTCTCAGTCAATTACAGAAGAAAAGACTAAAGAGGTAATTTTTCCTAATGTAGGTACTCAAGGGGAGTGCCTAAAACGATACAGTATCTCTGACTCTAACAAATTCAAAAGCCCAGGCCCCAAATTACCTCTCTTTGCTCCAGTCTTCCACACTTAAACCCAAGTCCACTCTCTAATGCTGCAGTGACATTCACGGGCAGCTGTCTTGTCAATGTAATGCACCTAGACTCAGTGCAGACATTTGCAGCTTGAAATTGGGTAAGTGGAGCCATAGAAGAAGATTAATAGGATCACTCCTCAAATATTTAGCTTTTCCAAGCCTTCATTTTGCTTCACATCTACCTCCTTCATATCTACCCCAGGCATGTCTACACTGAAGCTACAGTGACATTTGCATATAATTATACTCAGAAGTTAAGATCTTATGTGTTGAGTGCTCTTCATAGACAAGTTAGCAGAATAGGTACTGAGATTCCATTCTGTGGTTAACTCAGCTTTCCCCCTATTTCCTCAAGTCACCTTCCCTATAACTTGATTTCAGTTTTGGGTGAAGGAATTCAGGGCATACACATGGTGTCGGTTATTAAAAGACGACTGCATTACAATATAGGGCCTTGACAATATAGAAGGGGAAAGTCACAGTGTTATATAAAGTACTGGAGAGATACTGGAGAGTGTTGTGGTTTTGGGCCCAACACAACAACAAAGGAACAGCCCCATCGGGTCTCACTCAGCTTCCTGCTCCACCCCCAGCCCCCCCGAGACACCCACACTCTGGGATGAGGAGGACAAAGCTCATGGGTTGAGACAAAGGGCAAGGAGGGTTCTTCACTGATTAAGGTCATGGCAAAACTGACTCAACTTGGGGAAAAAATAATAATTTCACACTCATCACCCACACCCAGGACACAGACACACACAGAGCAGGGCTTGCATATGTTACCCCACCCCTCCCTTCTTCCCAGGCCCCAATCCCTTTATTCCCAGCTTCTCTTCCTCCTTCCCCCCAGCGGCACAGGGGGACAAGGGGATGGGGTTTGGAGTCAGTTCACAGGCCTGGGCTTCCCACAGAGCCATGGGGGCTTCAGGAACACCACCTCCCCTGGCCCGGGGGCTTCCACAGCTGAGCAATCAGAGGCCACTGGCAGCAAATCCACTGGCCAGAAAATCCAAGTCCACTGGCCAAGTTCACCCCTCCTGTCACCTTCAGGGAATGTTCCACCATGTTCCTCCATGAGTGCAGGGGCACAGCTGCCATCTCGCCATGGGCTGCAGGGAAACTTCTGTTTGGACATGTTCTTCCCCTTCCTCCTCACCAACCACCAGCATCACTCTGCTTCCCCAGCACAGCTCTTCTGCCCTAAGTGCTTCTCTGCTCAGGTGTTATAGTTGTCCTTCTAATGGCTCCTTGGCTGGGTTTGGAGCAGGGGGAGCTTCTCAGCTTCTTACCTGAGCCACTCCTGGGGCCCTTCCCCCGCTACCAAAAAACCCACCAAACCAAACCAGAGTATTTACACTCTGGTTTAAGAGTATTTACAGAATAATGTAAATCAGTAATACTTAAAAGATGGATCATTAGACATACTTTATGAATCACGACCTGACAAAAAACCCCAGTTTGTATACATCATGACCAAATATTAAAAAAACCCAGCAAATTCTTATCCATATTCTTACCAGCTGGAAAAACCTAGTAAATTAAATCTGTCCAAATTAATCGTACAGTTATAATTAATATTAATACAATATTCTTTTGTCCCTGGAATTCTGTTAATTAGTAAAAAAGTTCATCTAACCCACCAGATAAACATTATATAGCAGTTGATTTTTTTTATTTGTTGAATCGTTCTGATTTTGCATCTTGAGTGTAAAGTGTGCCAGAATTGCACTACTGATAAGATACTGGTCGTAAAGTTTATGAAACAGACAAAATTTAGGTCCAGAAGTGATACTGGAACAGTGCCATAACTGAAAAAATATATGGAAATTAATGCCACGTAAAGGTTTATTTGAGAGAATAACTTCAAGCCATAAGAATACAGATCTCTTAGGAGCTACAACCTCAACCCTTACAGGAAAAGGAATGCTACTATGCAGGTGTTGCAGGTGTATAGTAGTAGTAAATAATATGAAGTATAGGTGGTAGAAGGTAGATTCATTTTATACCTCATAATGCAGGGAGTAGAAAATAAATAGAACATTTAAAAGTAGAATAAAGAAAAATATTTTATGTAAGAGATATTTATAAGTGCATTTCATTGCTATTCAACATGAAAGACAAAAGCTTAAAGAGTTAAAAACCTGAATGCTGATGTGAATACTAGAAAAATGCATAACTACAAAGTGATTAAAAACCATCTAAAGGAGCAAAATATGCCCTTACATTTACAGGTAAAAGCAGAATTGTGAATAGCACATTAATCATCATCTGTTCCTTCAACTTTTGCTGAAGTATCTATCACTGGATACTGCCTGGGCCCTGTAGTTCACTGGACTGCTAGTGGGTGGCAACTCCTCTCTTATTACGATCACCATTGAAAAGTATGTCTGACTTAGAGACACAAAAAGTGGAGCCCTAATTAGCTATTAGAAAGTGCCTTTGCTGTCTTCCCTGACAGCAGAAGTGTTGCCTAGAATAAATCCTGGCAACCTGCACAATTCACGGTCATCAGGAAGAGAAATATGACTGAGCAAAAAAAACAGGCAGTCACAAATTGAAATGCTCTATAGCATAGATCCAGCATGGCAACAAGAACAAATGACACTGTTTTGTACCAGAAAAGTAGCAATTGTGGCTGTCACAATAAATGTCAAAGAATTTTAGAGGCACCTAGTTTAGTTTGATCATTCATGATAATAAAGGCTGTGGCAACTGGGTGTCTTAATTTGCCTATGAGTACCTCTCTTGAAACAGTACATTCCAAACTGTCTAATCAGAAAATTAAATGCAACACCATTTCAGGAAGGAATAGCTTCGCTTTTTTCAACAAAATCACAACTATCCTTTTTTCCCTTTTTATCCCTTTGATAACATCTGCATTTCTGTTGGTTGGCTGTCCTTACTGTTCCCTCTTATTCTCCAGTGCCTGGAGACCTTCTCCAGGTAGACAAGGCATAGTGGTCAGAATTTCTCCTCTAAGTAGGGTGCTGGCTCCATCCTGCAGCTGATGATTCCTCTCACTCAGCAATGTGCTTGCCAGTTAGCTTGAAGCACAAAAACTCTGGAGCATTTTTTACTAACAAGGAATCTGGATGCTAATAACATAAAGGAAAAAGCTGCACAAGCCAGGTGCAGATATATTTAATCCTGACCCCATTTCCTGCTTTTAGTTTTATATTTGTTCCTACCTTTCTCTCTCTCAGCTGCAAAGCACTGTTTGGTACCCTGTGTTCAGACTATAAGCAGAAACCCAGTTCCGGAGGTTCTGGTAAAGCAAACAAACCTTTATTACGGTTTGCTCTGAAGTGACTTTGCTTTTACCATATCAGCTTTAGTCGATGTGTATCCTGTTATGAAAGGACCTTTGTTAGTCGTCTAAAAGTACATTCCCACTACTCCAAGTTAGCATTGATCCACACATTTTTTACCCTTTTATTCCTGC
>NW_009952435.1:301929-382776 GCF_000747805.2 Chaetura pelagica
GGATACTTTGTCTTCCCTTTTATCCATATACCTGTGTGCACAAAATTCTCAAGTAGTATTCTAAAACAGACTATTCATACAGAAGACTAATTTTAACCTCAAAATCTGGTTTAAACAGAAAATAATGTACACGGAAGTCATATCAAGGATGAGAGGGTCATTAAGAGCAGTCAACATGATTTTACCAAGGGGAAGTCATGTTTGACCAACCTTATAGCCTTCTATGAGGAAGTAACTAGGTGGATAGATGATGGTAGGGCAGTAGATGTGGTTTATCTTGATTTCAGTAAAGCATTTGACACCGTCTCCCACAGCATCCTTGTAGATAAGCTAAGGAAGTGTGGTCTTGATGATCAGGTAGTGAGATGGATTGTGAACTGGTTGAAAGGAAGAAGTCAGAGAGTTGTGGTCAATGGGACAGAATCTAGTTGGAGGTCTGTGACTAGTGGAGTCCCTCAGGGGTCAGTACTGGGACCGGTACCACCAACGACCTGGATGAGGGAACAGAGTGTGCCCTCAGCAAGTTTCCTGGTGACACTAAAGTGAGAGGAGTGGCTGACACACCAGAAGGCTGTGCTGTCATTTAGTGAGACCTGGACAGGCTGGGGAGTTGGGCAGGGAGAAACTTGATGAAATTCAACAAGGACAAGTGTAGAGTCTTGCATCTGGGGAAGAGCAACCCCATGTACCAGTACAGGTCGGGGGCTGGCCTGCTGGACAGCAGTGTAGGTGAAAGGGACCTGGGGGACCTGGTGGACAGGAGGATGAGTATGAGCCAGCAATGTGCCCTTGTGGCCAAGAAGGCCAGTGGCATCCTGGGGTGCATTAGAAAGGGTGTGGTTAGTAGGTCAAGAGAGGTTCTCCTCCCCCTCTATTCTGCCTTGGTGAGGCCTCATCTGGAGTATTGTGTCCAGTTCTGGGCCCTTCAGTTCCAGAAGGACAGGGCACTGCTTGCAAGAGTCCAGTGCAGAGCCATAAAGATGATTAAGGGAGTGGAACATCTCCCTGATGAGGAAAGGCTGAGGGAGCTGGGTCTCTTTAGCTTGGAGAAGAGGAGACTGAGGGGCGACCTCATCAATGTTTACAAATATGTTAAGGGGCAGTGTCAGGACAATGGAGCCACGCTTTTGTTCAGTGATGTCTAGTGATAAGACAAGGGGCAACGGGTGCAAACTGGAGCATAGGAGGTTCCATGTAAATATAAGAAAAAACCTCTTTCCTGTGAGAGTGACACAGCACTGGAACAGGCTGCCCAGAGAGTCTGTGGAGTCTCCTTGGCTGGAGACATTCAAAACCCACCTTGACAAGTTCCTGTGTGATGTGCTCTGGGTGACCCTGCTCTGGCAGGGGGGTTGGACTAGATGATCTTTCGAGGTCCCTTCCAACCCCTAAGATTCTGTGATTTTGTGAAACCATATAAAAATGAATGTTTGCAACTAAGGAAAATGAAGACAAATTTCAATTCAGTATCTGTTTACCTCAGTATCCACATGAGGAAAAGCTTGATCTGTCCTAACACATTCTTAGGTGTACATACATACACACATACAGAATGTCCTGTAAGGCTCATCGCAGCCTTGCTGACATTGAAACAAATCTGAAGACATGACAGGTGCTTATATTGCTGAACATTTCCAGGGATTTAAAATCTTTGAAAACTGCATTTAAAGATAAACAAAATAAGAAGCAACTCAATATTTCATTTTTAAAGGGATGCCACTAAAATGATGTAAAATCATTTTTACTTTGCCTGATGTGATAGATTGGAGAGCTCAGCACCTTAGAATTTCTGATCTTCACTAAATTTACTAAAGCTCATTCCAACCTAAGAATCTTGAGGGCTGACAATATAAATCCAGTTGCCAATACAAAGGTGAGCAGATGGTGTTGCTCTGCTGGAGAGCTGAGATGGAACAGCACAAAAATGAGCAAGCAATCTCCTCCTGATGGTTTGCTGTGTTTAGTGCCTGAACTGAGAACTGGAGCTGAGCCAACCTGGCTTCTAGCCAAGGTCTTCACTGGATTCAGAGGAACCCCACAGCAGCTTTAATTTGACATTAACTACCAAATGAGTATTTGCAGGTAGTACTAAAGTACAAGATAAAGTACTGATTAGTATTGCTTAATGAAAACCACATTGAAAGGGAAGACATTGTCCTTTTTGACTCAGGAGATAAGAAGTTAATCCCTAAAGATGCCCTCTCCTCTCTTTTGTCAGTTTTGGAACAAATGTTTGGTATGCACAAGTAATTCAAACTATTGCATTTAAGATCTCTAGAAATGCTGCTCTTTATAAACACTTCTATTTTTTAATCCTTTTTGTTCCTTTATTAAAACCATAAAGTAGTATTTAGGAGAAGATCTAATTTCCACCAGAGTCAACAGGGTCTTTTTGGTTGACTTTTCTGGTGCTTGGATTAGGTCCATAAGCAGTGGGTAAACAGGTAATTCAGTGCTCAGAATTAACATAGCCACTGTTTCAAGGAAAAGGTTAATTTTCGCTCCAGTAAGCAAGGTCTCCAGACACCAGAAGAATATTCCGAACCTGGATGTGGCTCCACTCTGATCCCAAAGGAAAAAGTATCAGAATGCATATGATTTAAACAGAAATCCATGTTGATGCAACCATCCCCTTTTTCCTCCTCATCCTTTTCTACCCTCCTTCAAACAGCAAAGTGCATTGCCACTTACAATAATTTCACATTTTTTCTTGAAGCTACTAAAGTGCATTCAGTGCTGAAAAGCAAGCCTTTCAGGTAGGTAAGCAGCAATTAAAGTGACTGTAAATCTATAGTCTTGCTGTATGGACCTGCTGGTCAAAATAACTTTAAGTGGTATTTCCAGGATATACTGCTTTCTTACAGAGTAGAGGATATACAGAAATGGCTGACCTCATTCTTCAAGTTCCTTGCCAAGAAGTGTTCAGCTACGTGGGCTGGAAGCACGTTCTCCAGAAGCACTCGGTTTAGGTTCTCCATGGTTTCAATCTCCTCCCGCTCTTTTTTGAACTTGTTCTTCCACAGGAAGTCTAACCTACAGTAATATTCATTCTGTTACAAGAGGACACAGAGGTAAAGAAACAATAGGCATCTTGTCCTGCTGGAGTACAGGTTTAAGAGACAAAATAAGCACAGTACACCACCCATACAAGGCTGTTATTTGACCACTCAAGTACAATTCCCGATCCACAGAAATCGAATCCCACATTCTGTAACATACATTTCATCAAACTTACAAGCCTACTCCCTTTCCCCTTTGCCCCTCTCCCCCAAAAAAGGCCCATAAAAAGGCCCAGGAAAAAAATAAAGTTGCAAGTTGGAACAACAGAAAAAACAATGGAAGATTTATTTATTTACTCTCAGGCTTTAGTAGAAATTCATTTAGTAGAAATTAATTAAAATCAAACACTGTTACAGAAATGATTTTCACTTCTGCAACTTAGTATGATGTCTTACTTATCTGAAGTGTAGAATTTGACTTGCAATAATGGGAGCTTCAGGAAAACTCTTAACTTTTACATACTTCGTTGAAGTATTATGCCTTCAGTTTATTAAACCATTATCAATGTATCAAAAATGGCCCAGTCAGTTGGGCTAACCCAGTTCTTTGTTTTGTTTTGCTTATTTGTTTGGTTTGGGGTTTCTTGTTTGTTTGTTTGGATTTTTTTTTTCCACATTGCTTTCTATAATGCTTTACCCACTTTTCTTGTTTTGGTCCCAGAGTTCTAATAATTGGTTTTTAACATTGCCAACAATAACAATATCTGCAACTATATGGTAATGCATAACATTATTGGAATATCAGTATTCTTGGAGATCCAATTGCATTAAAAAGATGTTGAAAAATGAATAAAAATGCAATTTTGTGGAGCTGCCTCTATTTCTTTTCAATATTGCCAATGTTTTGTTGTAAATTCTATGGCATTATTTCTGAACTAAAGCCTCCACTGCCCTGACTATCTCATTTAAGCTGATATAAATCAAGAGCTGTTTCAATGTAGTCCAATGGTTTAAGGCTATCATGCAGCCTCAGTGAAGACTATGTTATTAACCAGGAGAACATGATTATGATGACAATCTTATTATAGGAAACCCTAAAAATGTTAGCTAATAATATTAGCAGTCTGTAAGCATTCACATCAAAAAGAGAGTAGACCTTCTGACTGGACAGTGGCTGTCAGAGCTCAAAATGATTCACAGATATTTTGTTGAGATTACAGCCAAAGCTAGAGTAGAAAGTTGAAATGAGATGGTATTAAAATGATTTGGCAAGCTTTTAAATATGCATATTATATATTCATATATCTAAGTTCCCACACAGATGATAAATTTGAATGCCACCAACTGTACTCATGCAGAAAAAAATCCAGTAAAAACCTAGGATGTTAAAATTATTTGCATATATTGACAAAAGGAAACTGGATGCCTGACATAAAACTGAAATTAGGTCTCCATATATTGTACTATCTTCACCTTGAAAAGAAAAAGGACTGTATAAGCTGAAATCTTCAAAGAGCTATATTTTCTCTTTAAAGAGCTAATACTAAACAGATAGCTTACTTACAGATTTATTATTTATTGAATGAAATTTAGGCAAAGACAACTCAGAAATCAGAAAAAAATACAGCAGAATGTATTCTATAATTAATTTTGAAAACTAAAAAAGTCAGTGCGTCTTATGCCAAAATGCCTATTCAGATTTTTAAAAATAAAAAAGCAGTACTTAAAAAAAAACTTACTTTAAAATGTGGATTTTTTTTGTTTGCATAAGCTGGTTGATTTTGTATATATGTCATTAAAGATCCTGTATAATCTTTGTAGCCTCACAGTCATAGGAAAGTCAAGATCGTTTCATATTTTACATGTTATTTCCAGAATATTTTCAACATGTTAGAATGAAGATATCTCAGAATGGCATTTATACATCTGCAGGCACAATATCCTTGAGATACAAAATTTTCCTTCTTCACCTTTTGCTGCTTTACTTGACAGTACTTCCCAGTGGGTGAGCACAGTGGAACACCCAGGGAGGCATGAAGGACAGTGTGCTCCTCCAGGCAGCAGAAAGCATTTGGCCTCCTCCAGGACAAGAGACTACCATGCATCTGTGCAAGGCAATGCAATACAGCCCCAGTTGTTCAAATCAGTAGTAACTTCTTGGGCAAAAGCAGTTAAGTGCAACAAGAACTGATTAATGTCTCATTGATGGGTTTATATTTTTAAATTCTAGTGGGACACACACCTGGGTCTATTTTCAATACTTGCCTGAGCTAGGCAATTAACTAATTCTCACAGAAAGAATGTCACATAGAAATTCAAGATAAGCAGCTCAGGAGTAGCTGTCTATGCTCTAGGTGTCTACAGTCAAGAGGAGATGAATGCTATGGCATTCAGTAAAGAGGTCAGCAAAGGCAGCACTAAAGCAGGTAAGATCAATAGAAATTAAATATGGGGTTTTATTCAGGTGAGGGAGCTAAGGAGTTTCCACCTCACAGCCATTACTCACACACAGCAAGTCTGAGAAATGATCTCAACATGGAGCATCAGCAGATGTCTTAGAACACATTAATAAGTTGATCAACAAGGACTCATCAGCTCTAAGGTAACAAAAATGAAAAGCTGCTGGTCTGAAACTTCTGACAGATAGCCTGGTCATTAAAAACAGCCACAGCATCAAATAACTTACAAATGGTAAGGACAGAACGTAAACGTTTGGAAAAGTCCTGGGGTGATGCTGAGAACAATAGAGTAAAGTACTTTGGAAAAAGCCACACTAAGGAAAAGAGCTATGTAGACATATTAGCTAAAGCTGATACGAAAGGGAAGAGTTGACACCTGTTTTATAAACATGCCTCCATCTGTTAGAAGTCAATGGGCATGTGAATAGGAGTAAATTCTGAAATAAGTTTTCATTAAAAACTTTCAGAAGAGGCTCTTGAACAGACTACATTATCTAAGAAGAGAAGGATCCTCTCACAGAGTAACAGCTCACTAAAAAGCAGAACAGAGATGACAAAGAAACAGTTTTCATGGCTGAGAGAAATTGCCATGAACATCTGGGCAGTTAAACAGCCAATGAAATTCAGTGTGGATAAACACAAAATAATCAGTCACAGGAAAATATTCACCTGGCCTACAGAGTATTGGGATGTGTGTAATTTTAGGGACTGATGGGAAAGGAATTCACAGGCTATGTCAACACCACTAATTCAAGCTAAGCTATGAGACATTTAATGCTCAATAGTGTTTAAATGTGAACACACTCCTTACGGAGTCCCGCCCATGCCAATCTGTACTTCCCCAGGCCATGCCTGGGCAGGGTGCAAGGGTCACTGTCCTCAACATATCATCTGCCTGCTGCCAGCCTATTTATAAATAACTCTAATGGCATGCATGCAGAATGGAATGTGTCACTCGATCTCAGTGCCAGGGAATGGTTGTAGCCTATGTTGGCATGAGCATAAAAAAAAAAAAAAAAGCAGTTCTGCTTTCTCCACCTAACTTCTGGCTGCTCACTCTCATCCTGTGCTCATTCTTTGGCACAAGCATTGCTGCAGCCACACCATAAAACCAGTTTAGGAAATAGATCTAGCTGAACACCTTCCAGGGTTAATATTTAAACCTATTTAGGGCCACTATACAGCTCCACAGGCAGCTGTGCCAGCACAAATGAGAAGGTACAAGGATAAGACTGAGTAGCTGAGGAGAGGCCTACTTCTTTCAGTGGTGACGCTGGTTGTGCAGCTAAAAGCATTAGTTGTACCCGAGAAATAAGCTGGCTCATATAACCTCTAATTAGATACCACCTCCCCCTCTCTTCAATCCCATTCAACCAGAGACACACATTCCCCACTCTGCTTTTGCATCAGGAGAGGCATCTCTCTGACCACTGGTTAGCAGGTTCACAGACCTACACTTCTTGAAAGCATTCACTTTTTGTTTACATAAACATTCTGGTTACTCACCCTGGGGTCAGAGGAGCACCAATGCCAGCTTAAGGGAAATGGAAAGACCACCCTTTTAATCAGTGGCTATTATAATTAGCATTGTTAAGATAATCAGATATTAAAAGAGATTTGATTATCTGCAAAGCAGAAAAATCCAGTAGCAACAGAGAAATTATTTGTATATTACTCTCAGTGGAAGAAAGGTAAGGGAGAATTTTACTTTGCCTACACTGCCAAGATGGCTTGACAGTGTCCTGCAAGTGCCACCCGATGGAAGCAGCAAACAGAAAGTTTAAAAGCAAACAAGAAGATGGACACTTTTGCATGACATTTTATCAAATTGTGAAATTCAGTATCAGACAGACCAGGAAGATAAAACGTGTTAAAAAGGGATCAGACAGTGTAACAGAATGCAGAGCAACCAATAGCCCTTAAATGTTGCCACTGAAATGCCAAAAAGCAGAAGGTGGGAAGCGTATGTCTCTGGAAGGGTCATTCTGTGCAGGTCCATTTCCTCCCCTATTCTTTTCCCAAGCATGTGCTACCAGTATCACTAACTTCAAATGGCAGGTCCTATGCCAGGTATGTATTAAAATTAGTTCACAACATTTTCTAGTTACCATTTAGACTTTGCTTGAGAGTGTTTGAAAACACAGAGGGTTTTTTTCTTGTTATTCTTTAAGGGAGAATAAATTAGCAGAAACAATCAAAGGCAAAAGACTAAAGAGCCACAAACCAGTGGTATCATGACAACGTGCCTGGACTTACAGCTCTGAAAACAAAGACTTTGTCCATTTCAGGGTCATTTTCCAGTTGGTGTGACACTCTCAGTTGCATGCAAACCAAACTTCCTTGTTGACGTGACTGAACCCACAAAGAAATACTCTCTGTGCCCAGTAAAGATGACATTCCTTTTTTCTTGGTGTGGCACCCACTACCTACATCTGACACCTTGGTTGATCAGGACTAAAAGTTCTCACCTGGTGTGAGGAAGTATTTATCCCTCTATTTGAGTGGAAATAGCTGTGCTACAGCCCCACTCTCTGCTACCATCATCAAATGAGCAAACTCTAATATGGCGCTGGCAGCAGGGGAGATGAAGCATGTTATTTCTAACTCAAGAAGGATGTTCCCCACTACAGCAAATACTGGAGAAGCTGCCAGATAGGAATTTTTTGTCTAGTAACCTGCAGGGGCTGCTTGGCAATTTAAATAGTCATTATGTTTCAGGGAATTGCAATGTAACTGAGTGATTTAAAGACAGACTGGGATAAAAAATTCCCCCCAAGGCTGCAGGCTATGAGGGTACAGCCTGTTCAGGAGATCTCTCAGATTGCACCTTCCATCTCGGAGCCCTGGCTTGTGCACTGCATCATTTCTGGCATGATGGGCTGGAATTGCAGCTCTTAGCCACAGATTATGGACAGACCTGATGTTTTAAAGAACTGCCCTTGCACCTGCCCTCAACTTCATAGAGGGTAAGACCACTGAGATCATGTTTGTACTGGAAAAGCACAACTGGGTAATAAAAAAAGTAGTTTCTCATTGGGTCACAGTTTCAGTGCAACTATGGCCTCAGCATGTGGTACACTTCTGGGTGCATGTTACATTGTTTCTGTGTCTGCATCAAATTGTAATAACTGTGAAGAAAATAGCTTGTAATTAAGCAACTAGGGAGACAGCAGATGGATGCAGACAGATGGGAGCACACAAGGAAGCTATGAAACAATATTGGTCAGCATGACAAGCAATAGTCACAGCACACTATCAGCTTAATGTCTACAGTCTCTGACAGTTATTGGTGAGTTTTAAGGCCATACTGGAAGGTAATAGAGGAAACAGCTTTACTTAGATGCTTCTGACACTCCTTTGCAAGGGTATGGGACAGAACAACATGAAGCTGTTGGTCAGATCATCTAAAAAATGTCTGAGGAGGTGGCAGGCAGCAGCACATGGAGGCTGGCATTGTGTCCACTGATGTAGATGAAGAGAAGTGCAAATCTTACCTGTCTACCCAAAACCAGTAAAGTGACGAAGAATATAAACAATGAAACTGAGCCCATTGTCTTCAGGTCTTTCAGTATTCCTGGCCTATAAAATAAGAACATAAGTAAAGGTAGCTGCTCAAAATTTAAAACAAAATTACTTCAGCACAAGACTAAGACCACAATTTATAGTAGTTTCAGGTATGTAAACTAAGATTATTTAAATATTATATGCTTTATTAATGAAATATTATTACATCAATTAGGTAGCTTTAATTACTTCTACTACATTTGGTGCAAATGTGCCTACATTTTGAAGTCCAGTAATAAGATGAGGATTTAGTTAAAATAATACCCTTGTTTGCTTACAAAGTGAGAGCATTTGGTGCTTAATCTATACAGGCAGATTAAAAATAAATGTTGATGTAATAACACTACTTCTGTAATGGTCCAGTGGTCTTCTGGGGTGCATTAAGAGGAGTGTGTTCAGCAGATCAAGGGACGTTCTCCTTCCCCTTCTACTCTGCCCTGGTGAGATCTCACTTGGAGCATTGTGTCCAGTTCTGGGCTTTCCAGTTCAAGAGGGACAGGGATCTACTTGAAAGAGCAGGTAGAGGGAGGTTCTCCTCCCCATCTCCTCTGCCCTGGTGAGACCTCACTTGGAGTATTGTGTCCAGTTCTGGGCTCCCCAGTTAAAGAGGGACAGGGATTTACTTGAGATAGTCCAACAGAGGGCTACGAGGGTGATTAAGAGACTAGAACACCTGTTTTATGAGGAAAGGCTGGGAGACCTGAGCCTGTTTAGTCTAGAGAAAGAGAAGACTGAGAGGGGATGTTATTAATGTATATAAATATCTGACAGGTGGGTGTCAAGAAGGAGAGGCCAATCTCTTTTCAGTCATGCTTTGTGACAGGATGAGGGGCAATGGATGCAAACTAGAACACAGGACGTTCTACATCAACATGAGGAAAACTGTAATTAACAACCTTAACAATGACTTCTTCCCAACGTCCTTTATTACAAAAATGCAAATTAAACCATACTTTATTTCCTATAGCATATGTTTCAAGCACCTTGCCCAGACTTGTTTATTTCATTCCAGTACTCTGAGGTGTGACATTACATATTAACTGCAGCATGACAATGATTTGTGACTTACAGACTATATAACCAAAAACAGAGAAAAAAATCTGTTCCATGACATAAGAACTGCCATAGGTAGCATTTAATTGCTATTCATTTTGTAAGAACTGGAGTTATCCACCTACCTTCTAAGAGGTGCCATTGCATACATAAATTTGCTGTAGTCATCCAGCATGGGCCCATGAGTGTGCAGAAGGATAACATTGTAGCCCACCAATGCAATCAACATTATTACCATTTTCAACTCATAATTTATCCTCAGGAAAACAGAGCAGGAAATGAGCCCTAATATGCAGCTGTATATAAAATACTGGCAGAGAAAAATCAAATGGAAAAGATTGAGAATTTGGCTCTTGAGCGGGAAATAATACAAAATAAAATGCTCAGGCTAGTTTAAAAACCAAATTATTGACTGACCACTTAAGCATGGAATCTATTACAACCTTATACTTTACAGTCAGTAACTGCATGTTGCTATTTCATAGAATAGATCCTTTTTCTTACTGGGCTCCAATTCACTCAAAACTCAATAAAATCCAGATTACCCTCCTTATTTATGATCCCTAGCTTTCACTCATTGTCACTTTTGATTTAGTCATCTGCAGTAGACAGGAGTGCCTGCTCATGGGATGCCACTGCTGGTGTTGCAGTCAAATGCAAGAGCCTGCTGCCAGCAGACTGACAAAAGATTTATTCCTGTGCCACTGAAAGGTTTTCACTCATCCTTGAGTTTAATAACTACCCTGTATGTACTACTAGAATGAGGGTCAAGATAAAATGTCTAAAGATCTGAGAACAATAATTTCAATGCCTATATTTGCAGTATTTATAAATTGATGCAATACACAGTTGTTATGAACCTCATAGATTTGCCATTTAACAAACTCTAGAAAGACAGCTAAGATAAAAAGAATATAAAATTATTACCATGGCCTATGCATAATATAAATTTAAAAAAAAATCATTCTGTCACATCCTCTTGAGTTATGACTACATTAAAACACATTCAATTGTTAAAAAAGCCTTTTCTTTCCTATATTCTAGATACCAACAAAAATATGTATACTTTAAGTTAAATTCCTGGAAAAATCTTTTTTTCTGGATACTTTCTGGAAATAGATTAGGACAACAAAATCGATGTCAAAATAGGAATAATGATTTCTCACTAGAATTATTATCTTAGTCCTCACTATACAGCCTTTTGCCAAAGATGCTACATGAAAGTTACAGTCCTGCACCTTGTAAGGAAGTTACCTATTCTGAAACTACAAAGCATTCTATTTCTAGATATGATGTTTTCAGACTACTGTTGACTTGTTGATGGCAGTACTTTCAACAGAACCTGAATCACTATATCAATTTTGAAGGATCACTAAGAAGAATAATTTTCCCAGCACCCAAGAGACAGAATTGATCTGACATCTCAGTCACTGCCATTACTGTAATTTGCTTGCATTTCTGCTTGAAATAAGAAATACAAAGAGCTACTGTTCAGAATCACCAAAAAAACCCCCTTCTCTGATGGCTGCATTCCCACAGAGGTCACTCTCCAAATTCAGTGGGAATTCAGCCATAAGAATACCTAGACTAGACTGAAAATTTCAGCTAAGATTTCAGACACGGGTTGATGGATTAGAGTGGTACAGCCACAGTTAAGAATGCAAACTCTTATTTTGTGTATTACAATGCAAGATTGCAGTAAGCAACAAGCAGATCTGGAAATGAGTCTGTAGGCAACTCTGAACAGCCACCAAGTCATTAAGCTTTTTTTTTTTTTTTTTTAGTGGTACAGCCACAGTTAAGAATGCAAACTCTTATTTTGTGTATTACAATGCAAGATTGCAGTAAGCAACAAGCAGATCTGGAAATGAGTCTGTAGGCAACTCTGAACAGCCACGCCAAGTCATTAAGCTTTATTTTTTTTTTTTTAATGTCACCTTAAATAAACCTTATTCAAACTGTAACTTACATATATGAATTATTATTGTTTCTGAGTGCTCAGCACTGCAAAAAAATATTTTAATTCCTGTTAAATGAACTTAAAATTCACCCTTTTAATACTTTAGTCAACACTTAAATACTGTAGCTTCAATCTTTCTCAAACCGCTTTAGCTTTTCAGACTAATGCAAAAGGGCTTGAAAAAAAAATTAGAGGAGGATGTGCAAGACCAAATGCTTCAAAAGACAGAAATAAAGAATAAGGAATAAAGGTAACTGGCATTCTAGCTAGCTTCTCAGAAGGACGCATTCAGTGACAAAACAGGCAAGACACTTGAATGCAGCAACAATTTGGTGTAGAATCAGTCAAAGTACTTATATGGAAAATCAGGACCAGTGGAATTACTGTCATATGTAGAGCATGAGAGCTCTGTTTTTTGCTAAAACACAAAAATTGCAAGCTGTCAGGAAACTGGCAGCCTGTCTCCTGGGCCAAGCGGTCTCAGTTCTTCAAATGAACATGAACTTTCCAACAGATGAATTAATGCCCAACTGGGAAAAAATTACAGCTTTTGCATGCCGGTATACTGGGCTTGTTTCTTAGTGAAGACCTGTTTCAAGCTTGTTCATCCTACACCCCTGTACAACTTGCTGAAGAAAGAAATGTACTCAGACTAGACAGGCATTGAAGCTTTTTCCAAGGCAGAAAGTCGTAGTGTACCAATCCTTTGTAGTGACCCAGCCCAGTGCCTTTGACGTCTTCTCTTAAAAGCTAAGACCTACGGTTCTGTGGTTATAAAGATCTTGGCTAAAGTAAAACTCTTCTCTTAAAACCTGTGGTTATAAAGATCTTGGCTAAAGTAAAAAGGCATCCTGCTCCAATTTGTCTACGGAGAAAAACTTCACAACAAAGTCATTTTGGAATTCCCTCGTCAAATAAAGTGTGTTTCGAAACTGCATCTTTTAGAAGTCAGGATTATAACTTCTATTTATTAGTATGTGGAGGTGGCAGCACTGATACCAGACTGTATTTAATCACAGGAACAGATATTCATGACTTGAAATCTCCCAGGCCTAGCTTCTATTATATGGAAATCACAGAAGCATCATACCAAAACTACACAAAACCAAATACAAGCGAAGTCCCCATAAAGTACTGTGTAATCTTTGCTAAGTCATTAAAAAGAGCATGAAAGCAAGCAATACAACTCCAAAAAAGTTGTTTTGGGGGGTGGAGGAGGGGAAGAATCTACTGGTTTTCTTCAAAATTAACTAAATTTTATTGGGGCTGAAACAATTAAAAAAATCTCTTATTCACTCATTTTAGATGACATAGTCTATACATCTGTCAGATCCACTATCCTAAGTCACAGGATGTTGATCAACATGAATACAGCTTGAAGCAAACACACAGATTCAAAAATCAGAATTTTTAATTTTAGGAAACCAATGTTTTGCACCTCAAGTATTCAGTCTCTCATTCAGTAAACAGAGAAGAATTTTGTTTCCAGATATCTTTTTTTTTTTTTTTTTTTTAATTAAGATAAAATATAGTAACTCAAAAGGAATTAATGACTTTTTCAAGTTAGAAGTTATTCAGTGCCTGAGGATGAAAATGATGTGCATTTGAGAGATGCGATGAGGGAAAATGTTTTTTAAAACTTTAACCAACTTAAACTTTTCATCTATTAACAGAAGTGACAACTAAATGTATATATTGTGACATATTATCAAAGACAAATCTTTTTTTATGAAATAATGCATTTTTTAAGCCAATTGAATCTTGATAATGAGTATAGTTTACGAAAGCTGCATCCTGAAGATGCTTGTTGGAGAATTTGCTACAAAAAAGAGAAAAAAAACACCTTTTAAGATGTTCAAAACTATAACAAGCAATATAAAGATGACTAGAATACCTGCTAACTAAAGAAGCAAACAAATATAAACAGGCATTGGAACAATTTATTACTATGTGCCTGTGAGTGTGAACACATGCAGAGGCTGGGAGAAGCACTGAATAATTTCTTTGATAACAAAGATAACTTGCTGTCAGTGCCAAAAGAAGACAAAGGCACATATCGATACTGCAATTGTTCTTTTCCAGTAGGAGAGTTCTATACATAATTAACGTGTGCTTTTGTGTGTGTCTGGGATTGTTTATCTCGACATACTGAATATCTGTTTCATGTAAAACATATTGTGTGGAAATCAGCACACACCACTCTGGTACTGGTCTCATCAGTTCTGCATAGAGATAACATAATCTCACTACTCTCACTGCCTCTTGCTTATTTATCCAAAACTCTTGACCTATTTTGGCACAACATACAGCTTGCTACTTTCAGCTGCAGGTCTTCTGTAATCACTTTAAGAATCAGTATTCTCCTGGATAAGGATTGCATTTGATGCAGCAACATCTTTCCACCTCTTCTCACATGTGCCTCTCTGCTTTGCTTCACACTAAGACACCTTCTTCAAATCAGTTCAGAACTTTTAAAAAGTTTGTACAGCAATACATGAGTGTTGTATTATCCTCCCTCTCACACCACCTCTTAATCAAATATGCACTGACAGAATTGTGACAATCACAGATTTCACTTTTACTGTCAGGTCAATAATGAAAATGGTGAATATCTTCAGGTCTACCACTGGTCCTTGTGAAACGCATCTGCAGACCAACCCGGCTTTCAGTGCACAGTCTGCTTTGTTGTCGCTGTGTGTTCTCCTGATACCTTGTAACACCTGTTTGTTAGCATGGGTGAGTTACACTTCTTTAGCTACCATAGTGTTTATCCTTTATCCATATCCTGCTTTCTGCTCTGACCTCATTCATTTAAAACTTCTGTTTCCAGAAATACTAATCTCCTTTAACTTCCTGCTTAGCTAAAAAGCAGTTGCAGATGACTGGAAAAAAAAGCGCTTTTGCTGAAGTCTTAAAAACCAGTGAGTATTTAACTTCAAGCAGATCTGGCAACAGTCAGTTCAATGTAATTCTTGTAAACAAACAAAGAAATGTAAAATGAACTTACCGGTAGGAAAAAACAGTTGTTTTGTATACACCACCGTGTCTGATCACTTGAATTAGGAAAACTTGCATTTGATGAATTAAGAGTGGAGGGAAAAGCTTTCACAGCATTATCCAGGAAAAACTAGAAATAAAACAACACATAATCCATCATCTTGTCAGCTGTTTTAGGTCAAAACACAGCAGAGAAATGAAGACGTGGAGAAAGCCTTGCCAGTAATAATTTAACTTTGATATTTCACTGCAAATTGAAATAGCAAAGGGAAAATTACATCACCTGATGACTTGTTTCTGCATCCTCAGACAAAACAACTTTGTAAACCTCCATCTGACACTTTCCATTTGAATAAAAGATGAAAAGCTTTTTGCTATGTTGCTTTCATAGATCAGAAGCTCACACACAATATATATTCAATATTAATAATTCCTGTGTTTACCTTAATTGAACCTCCTATTTAAACACAGAAAGAATTAAATAAAGAATAAGAAGACTTTACTGAAGTTTATTTACACAGATGCAATAACATCATAAAGATGACAAGCCTCTTTCAGTTTTAAGCCATTCTCCCTTGTCCTCTCACTGCATGTCCTTGTAAAAAGGTCCTGTCGCCTCCTGCAGCTTTCCTGTAGGCCCCTTCAGGTACTGGCAGGCTACTACGAGGTGTCCCCAGTGCCTTCTCTTCTCCAGGCTGAACAGCCCCAACTCTTTCAGCCTGTCTCCATAGGCAATTCAATATTTGTGGTCTTTCTCTGGACCCACTCCAAGAGCTCCATGTCCTTCTTATGTAGGAGATTCCAAAACTGGTCAGAGTACTCCAGGAGGCGGTCTCATGAGAGCAGAGTAGAGGGTGGAATCACCTCCCTAGACCTGCTGGTCACATGTCTTTTGATGCAGCCCAGGATACAGTTGCCTTTCTGGGCTGCAAGCACGCCTTTCCAGCTCATATTGAGCTTCTCATCAACCAGCACTCCCAAGTTCTTCTCCTCATGGCTGCTCTCCTTCCAGCCTGTATTTGTGCTTGGATTGCCCTGACTCACATGCAAGACCTTGTATTCGGCCTTGTTGAACTTTATGGGTTTGCGCATGCCCATCTCTCCAGCCTCTCAAGGTCCTCCTGGATCACATCCCTTCCCTCCAGAGTGTCAACTGCACGACACAGAATCACACAGAATCACAGAATCTTAGGGATTGGAAAGAACCTCGAAAGATCATCTAGTCCAACCCCTCTGCCAGAGCAGGATCACCCAGAGCACATCACACAGGAACGTGTCCAGGTGGGTTTTGAATGTCTCCAGCCAAGGAGACTCCACAGACTCTCTGGGCAGCCTGTTCCAGTGCTCTGTGACTCCAACAGGAAAGAAGTTTTCCCTCATGTTTACGTAGAACCTCCTGTGTTCCAGTTTGCACCCGTTGCCCCTTGTCTTATCACTAGACATCACTGAAAACAGCCTGGCTCTGTCCTCCAGACACTGCCCCTTAACATATTTGTAAACATTGATGAGGTTGCCCCTCAGTCTCCTCTTTTCCCATATAAAGAGACCCAGCTCCCTCAGCCTTTCCTCATAAGGGAGATGTTCCACTCTCTTAATTGTCTTTATGGCTCTGCACTGGACTCTTTCAAGCAGTTCCCTGTCCTTCTGGAACTGAAGGGCCCAGAACTGGACACAATACTCCAGATGCGGCCTCACCAATGCAGAATAGAGGGGGAGGAGAACCTCTCTTGACCTACTAACCACACCCTTTCTAATACACGCTAGGATGCCACTGGCCTTCTTGGCCACAAGGGCACATTGCTGGCTCATACTCATCCTCCTGTCCACCAGGTCCCCCAGGTCCCTTTCACCTACACTGCTGTCCAGCAGGCCAGCCCCCGACCTGTACTGGTACATGGGGTTGCTCTTCCCCAGATGCAAGACTCTACACTTGTCCTTGTTGAATTTCATCAAGTTTCTCCCTGCCCAACTCCCCAGCCTGTCCAGGTCTCACTGAATGGCAGCACAGCCTTCTGGTGTGTCAGCCACTCCTCTCACTTTAGTGTCACCAGGAAACTTGCTGCTGGTACATTCTGTAAAAAAATATTGAAAAAAATGTAAAGAAAATATTGAACAGTACTGGTCCCAGTACCGACCCCTGAGGGACTCCTCTAGTCACAGACCTCCAACTAGATTCTGGCCCATTCACAACTCTCTGACTTCTTCAACACAGCTTCGTGTTGTCAGCAAACTTGTTAAGGATCGACTCAATCCCACCATTCATTTCACCAACAAAGATGGTGTGGTCAATACGCCAGAGGAATAGGATGCTATCCAGAAGGACCTGGACAAGCTAGAGAAGAGGGTCTGGGTGACCCTCACGAGGTTCAGCAAGATGAAGTACAAGTTCCTGCACCTAGGTAGGAGCAATCCTCACTGTCAATGCAGGGTGGGGGATGATGTGATAGAGACCACTGAGCTGTTGCCTGCAGTGCTTTGAGTGTGACCACCCAGCCAATTCCTTATCAACTGAGTGGCCCACCCATCCAGACCATGTCTTTCCATTGTAGAGACAAGGATGTTGGGACATCATCAAATGCTTTGCACAAGTCCAGGTAGATGACAACCACTGCTCTTCCATTATCAACCAACGCCCGTCATAGAAGGCCACCAAATTTGTCAGGCATGATTTGCCATTAGTGACTAGAAAACAAGCTCTTCATTACACTTATCATTCTAGTAGTCACCATCTGTACATAGCCCTTTCAGTTCAATGTTCTGGATGACCAAAACTGCAAACACACTTCCCAGATTTATCAGTGAATCATGTCATAGATTTAATACTAGTTCTTCAGAATACATCTTAGAATGACAGCTCCTTTGCTCATATCTACAAAACCTTAATATCTCACTGCATCTCACACAAGTGGGGCTCAGACAGATCATGACGTTATAGCAGCTCAAAACATTGCTGTACATTGACACTTTCCCTGTCACTAACATCATGGCTCGGCAATTCTGAGGTAGGTTTCCTTAAGTGGGATTCACTTAGGTAAATGTGGTTTATACTCACCATGAACAGTCACGTGGATGGTTATTGTGATTCAGCTGAGTTATCACTGAACCCACCTAGTCCATTAAAATCCTGAACTCATTGCATCTCCATCTGATGTGCTTCCAAGCTCAGAATTTCTTATCACTGATCTGTCAGACCAGCCATAAACCTATGCTCTGTACTACTAAATTATATCCTAGTTCTTTTAGTAAAATCCTCAGCTGACTTCTTATTTTTTAAAACCCCAAACTTTCCCTCACAGACATTGCCTATCACCTTAATTTCATTAGCAAATTTCACAGTCCTTCTCATACACTGTGTATGAAAATCCACACCGGGTTGACCATTGCAGACCTCCACAGGCTGCCTCCCTCTCACCCACTGTTCTCTACAGGTAGCCATTTTGTAACCTGCCTCTGAATTCTTTCACCATCCCCATCTTTACCTACTACCCCGGAAAAACTGCTCAGTTTCATTCAGAATAACAAAAGGTGGATCAAAATGGTTTACTGATTTGCTAACTGTCAGCCACAGCTCTACATAGCCATGTCTCAAAAAATTCCAAGGATGGAGAGCCCACAATCCCCCTTGGCAACATGTCCCAGCAATGCATTACATACCCAGTGACTATTTTTTCTTTTTTGAAGAGTATCCAACCTCCCAGGCCATGACCTGTGGTCAGCACTCCTTGATATGTTTTGTGGCACTCCTGAGAAGAGTCTGAAACCATCTCTGTAACACCCCTTCAACGGAAGCAGGACTGCTTGTGGAACTGCAAAGGCATCAGCACACCACCTGCTACCAAGAAGGCTTGACAAAGAAGCTGGCATTCACCTTTGTATGATCGCACTTTCAGGTTCTCTTTCTCTACTAACATGCTTCTCTGACTGTTTATGTGCAACTACACATAATTAACCCACAATTACTGACCTATACATTCAGGATCAGTATCAGCAATACAACAGACAAACAGCAAAAACAGACCCTCAAAATGTTGATAAACACCTACAGGTTTTGAAAAACCCTTCTGTAAGTCATCTCAAAGAGCTCTAATCACATGCACACACAGTGCACATCTGCCCCTCTCACTGGATACAAGGGTTAAACGCACACAACCCCTCTTCTGGAAGCATGGCTTACCCTACTGGTACACCCCTCCTGTGAGGAGGTGTGGGTGCTCTAGCTTTATGTGCACCTGCGCAACTCCCTACAAATTGTTAATGCACATGCCAGCAAGAAAGCACCCTGGGAGTTCATGTGCACAGACAAACCTATGATCTGTGTCCTTGCTTCTCACAGCCAGCAGCGTTGCCTGCCCAGTTGCAGAGCAGGCAGCTCAGAGTATTCAACGAGGAGGCTGCTCCTGCTGGCCAGGGTAGAGGTGTGATATCAGTGGGGTGATGCCAGAGGGGTGACTTAGGGCTGTGCCAAACCAGGTTTGGACAGTTAGCTGTTTCCAGTCACAGGTCTCTGCTGTCTGTTACACATTTTCATGCTTCTTTTACACTTCTTCTCACACTACTTCCTTCTCTATTTCAGAATTCCTTGTGAAGTCCCTTGGTTACTATTTAACTCAGCTGATGCTGGTCTTCCTCTTTAACAGGAATGATTCTGGGAAGAGGCTGCCGGACAGCTTTAATTATGTAATCCCCCTCCCTGCCACCAGCTACTTAAATTGACATTCTCATCTTAATAGGTGTTGTCAACCAGGTCATTTGCCAAGGGTGGGCAAAGAGAGTCCCCACATCCCACTAATAGTCCATATACTTTTTTTGAGAACATGAGATATCTGTACCTAGCTTCAGAATGTCATGCTACACATGTCCACAGAACAAAAGATTATATACCATGAAGGACTCAAACACTATTATACGAACATATATTTGTATATATAATAATTTCTATTAAAGCATTTTAATTTTGGTTTTGAACTTTGTACATGGCATTTCTCGCCTATACATGTTACCTCTATACACAGAATGCTATATTAAATTTGGTGTATCTGTGAATAAGTAAATAAATAAAGAAAGGAAAAAAACCACACAATATGGAAATGTTGTCATCTCCCATGAGCCAAACAACATTTATTTCTGAATGATGTGTTTGTACTTTTCTTTTTTGTCTCTCATCAGTTATCTACATCTGCTATCACGCTTTGGAGATACGTATTTCTTCAACGTAGTATTTCTTTGTAAGAGACAGCTCAGTCCTACTAAGCAGTCACACCTACTCAAATGACTCAAATGAAAGCAGTATTTCTAATTAATACCAGTGTTTGCCAGGGAACCTCTGAGCACACTAACATTAAATTCTCATTTTAACATCATATATTCCAACATCTTTTCTTATGTTTGTAAATTTTTGCAGTCTTTAGTTTGGTGGTTTTTGCCTCACATATGATGAAAATACCTGCTGTGCTGCTATTTCTTTCAATAGGAGCCATGTGGTGACACATCCTTACCTCACAACTTGGGATAAGCAAATCAGTGCATCTTTCTTGTTATCTGACCAAGGATCTGCAAAAGACTACATAATACACTAGCTTAGATCTTACTAAAAACAGAGACAACTTTCTCACCAAGGTACTTTCAACCCTTCTCTACAGTCCACAAGGCACCAGAACAAAGGCTTTAAAATGAACACTGGCTAATAGGCTGTAGGTGTGGACAAGCTAAACAGATTATATCTCACCTTACTAAGCAAGTGGGCTTGCTGATTTCCATGTTAATGTACATAGAATAGTATCCTACTGAGAAGAAGGAAAGGTGGAAGAATATTAAGTGTGCTAATCAAATGCACATTGAATTGAACAACTATGGAATAAACAATAAAATGTGTAAAGTTTTAATAGTTAATATGTGACAGGTGGGCAGAAGGGAGAGAGATGGGAAGTACTCAATCACAGAATAAAAGGCAAAATTAACTGATTCAAGTGTCATGGATAGTTCAAATCTGGTCATCAATCTGTGGTAGCACAACGTCAGGCAGCAGGCAACTGTAAAGACAAATACTAATATAATTTTCAATGGAAAAAAAAAAGGTGCTGACTACCCTAAGTACACTAACAAGTGCACTTTTGCACACCAGTCAGAAACACCACAGCCCAAGAGGTAAGTTCCTTAGGAAGTAGGTGCTCCAGGATCAGCAGTTCCAGAGCAGAGCCATGCTTAATCAATAGAAACACAAAAGCAGCATCTGGCATGCTACCAAAACATGCAGCTCAACTGAATATACAGCTTGTTTAATTTGATCCCATCATTGTTTTCTCTTCCTTATTATACACAATTACACTGGAAATGGGCATGTGAAGACTATAAAGAAAAGTGTAACAGCCATCTTTGTCACCATCCCCACTACCTCCTTGCCTCATATGAACACTCAACGATAAATTCCTTTTCTGCCATATCAGAAGAGCTATGCAGTTTCCTCAAGACATAACACTCTACAGTTTTTATAGTGCTGTTGTAAACTGTTTTTCATGTTTGTGCCTATTCTTTTGCTTAGCAAAAGAGAGAGCAAGAGAAGTATCCTTTTAAGCATGGCAGAAGCATTCAAGTCTGGTATAATAGGTTGAACTAGAGAATTTACATTTTTCTTAAGACACACACAAAACCCAAGAAATTATGCTTTGTTCAACATTGCTCTTTTGTTTGAAGTTCTAAGGCAAACATGCAGGACTCCCTTGTTTCTGATTTTTCTACCAACCCTCCAAATATCCATGTAGCTTAGGAAAACTTTCTTCTCAAAATGCATGTCACTGCTTCCTTTAAAAAATACTGGTTGGTTTGTCAGCTGAGTCACTAATTTATCCCCAGATCCCCACATGAATGCCCCAAGAATAATATGGAGAATCCCAACTTCTGGTATCATTCCTCCTCTTCATAAGATCATAAGCAGAAGTTTAAGGAAAGCCTGGAACTCTAAGTACCTACAAAGATGATTAGGCACTTTTTAAATAAGAAAAAAAGGAGTCTGAGATACTGATAAATTGGAAAAGGATGATGATGATCCAGAGATCACTGGATAACACACTGCATAGAGCATTTTGTCTTTGGTTTTGTACAAGAATTCTTAAACTGCTGATGGCTCTGTCTTATTTGCTGCCCTGAGGTGTGTCGCTTGTTAATAGTCAAACTCAACTAATTCAAGTTGATCAATAATTTATTTCCATTTTTTATAAAAGTTTGTGTGCTAAGCGAAAATGCGTAACTATCTATGTGTCCCCATGTATTCAAGTCCCAGCCTCCCTGTAGAGGCAATATGCAGTGGTAAGCAACTGCCTTGTTGAAAGCTTAAAGCAGCATCAGGTGAGAGAGATGAGGAGTCTGCTGGGCCTTTACATACTCTAATGCCATCGTGGTATTTGATAGATATGGAGCGATGCTCACTTTTGTGGACTTGTCTTTGCTGGATTGTGGAGCAAGTGATCACCTGATCGCAGGACTCTCTCTCCACACACTTGAAAGACACCAGAACCACTGTAAACGTTATTTCAGGACAGTATCTCACCTGCTACTGCAGTGTACCTAGACTGATACTGATTTTAGCAAGTTTCTTAAATCCTGTCTGTAATTTGGAATGGATTTGTGATAGGGCCCTGTATGTAAAACTTAAATGACATGACTGCAGCTGCTCATTCCCCTTTCTCCTTCCAACTTTTATGCCACATTAAGGTGTAGGTGGTGTCTTTTTATTCTTCTTAAAAGAAATGCATTAGGCACCCCCCAAAGAGGGTGTTCAATGTTCTAGGCATTGTGGGGACATATAATTAGATTGTTTCTGCCAAAGAGCTTGCCTGTTAATAATACAGCCCTGAGCAAGGTTGGCAACTATTAGCTACAGTAAAAGGAAGGTATACTAAAGCAGCCAACTTTGTACTGTAGGAACAGAAGCAGGTTTACTTAATTGTTTTTCATTATTAAAACATGAGGGAGAACAATAAGTGGCCAACAATTGCATCTTTTAAGACAGCTTGTGCTCACAGAGGTACATTAAACAATAGAGAAAAAAATACTCAAATCTCTTGTCAGTCTTCACATTTTGAAGGACATGTTCTTTCAAAGAAAATAGTCCAGTTGTTCAAACTCTGGTTAAAGACAGGAAAGCAAGTAATATTCAGAGGAGGGCCATTAAAAGACAGGCTTAAAGAGCTGGTATTGTTCAGCCTGGAGATGAGAAGGCTCTGGGGAGAACTTATAGTGGCTTTCCAGTACTTTAAAGATGCTTATATGAAAGAAGGAGACTAACTTTTTAGCAGGGCCTGCTGTGACTGGACAACAGGTAATAGTTTTAAAAGAAAAGAGGGTAGATTTAGACTAGATACGAGGAAGAAATTGTTTTACAATGATGGTGGTGAAACGCTGGAACAGGTTGCTCTGAAAGCTGGTAGGTGCCCCATCCCTGGAAACATTTAAGGTCAGGATCGATGGGTGTCTGAGAAACCTCATCCAGTTGAAGATGTTCCTGCTCATTGCAGGGGGGATTGACTAGATGAGCTTTAAAGGTCCCTTTCAACCCAAACTATTCTATGATTCTACAATTTTACAATCCTGAATCTGAAAACTGGTAGTTAGGGCACCTTTCTGGAACAGAAAAGCAGAGATCTTGTTACTATGCCAAGAACCATTCACACATTTGATGCAGAAGTCACAGAAACAGAGCTGTTCCAGAGCTCTTTCATTATCCCACGTTCCTTGAAATCATGCGAATGCGAGAGAATGGTGAGGCACAATTATTTGATGTATTGCATGCAGCCATTCTTTCAGCTTCCAAGAATCAACCCTTTGGAGTCATGCAGTCCTACTGTCTCTCTGAGATCTCTGAGATGTCTGTATTGTTCCCTGCAGTATAGTTTCTTGTGTTTGGTTTAATGCAGGTCAGCTTTGCAAAGCTTTTCCTCAGCCATTGATTGTTGCCCTACTTATATATGGCACCAGATCTAACATTCAACGGAAGCAGCATTAGTCACCCTTTCCCTTCAGCTAAAAAGTATTTTATACTTAATGTTACATTAGCAGTTTTTTAGCTTCCCTCCTGTAATTCTCTCAGACATGAAGACTAGATTCAGATGTCTGCCGAAACAGCTAATTTGAAATAAAATTGCACTCCCACTCTTTTCTAATGTCCCTTGACCATAAAGACTGAGTTTTATTTGACATTTTGGTCTTAATTATGATTTATTAGGTGTGGGATGGTTAGATGATTTTTAACTCCATTAAATCTTAATGGCTACATTTTGCCTTTTTCTACTGAAAGAGTTCATGGAAATAAATGCAGCTAATGGACTCTGCTATTAAGTACATGTTGCTTGGAGATATAATAATGATACTTCTGAGTCTCTCCCACAATTTGCTATTAATATTAAGTAAATGCAAATTTCACAATCACATTTGAAGTAATTTTTGCTAGTCAAACTATTAAGGTTTAGTTTCAAGGTGGGAATTGTACTAAAATTATCATCTCATAAATATGATGGAACATGATTATTTGTACCACTGCAGTCATTACTGATATGGTACAAAAACTCCAAAATACAGCCTCTTAAGTTCTGTTGTAATATTCAGTCCACATAAAAATGGACTTGAACCGAAAAAATTAAAAACTTTTTCTGCAAATGATGTACTGAACAACTGTTTTTTTGCTAAAGTGGCTTTTACTAGTTGAAGGCCAAATTTTAATTGGGCTGTGCACACTGGAAAAACTTCAGTCAAAGGAAAAAAAAATTGCTGACTGTATCTTCTTTTACACTTTTTAACTTAATAAATAGCTGTATGGTTGCACAAACTCTAACTCAAAGTATATTTTAAACCCAAATAGGTTATTGAATTTCTTCTTATACATTTACAGAGTTCAAAGTAAGAGAAAGTCTAATCTGACCTTCATTTTACAAACTACTCCATCTCTGGGTTTTGTCCTGTAGTAAGCAAGATAACTTTTGCTTGGCTAAAGGTTATCGTTCATAAAGGCATATAGTCTTCAGCTGAGGACAAGAAGTAATGGTGAATCAACAACTTTTCAGAATAATGTTTCTCACAGCTAACTGCTTTCACTGCTGATGAGCAGAAAAAGAGCTTTTTTTCTCATTTCCAGCCACTGCTTCTTTGAGTTTTTTCTCTATCAACCTTAAACACCAAATTAATTACCTGAGTTGAAAATTTTCAACACGCAATTGTTTCTATTTCCTCTCCTTAATAGAAGCAGAAAAAAAGAAAGGAAAATACCTACTTTCCTGTAAAGAAAACCAACAAAAGCAAGACTAGGATAACTTAACAGGAAAAACAGAGAGAAGGTTCTACCAGAAATTTGAAGTGTTCACATTTGAAAGCTCACATTACCTCGTTACTTCATTCTGACAAGTGTAGCATTCACTGTAACAAACAATTGACTAAAGGTTCCATGAAATGTGGAAAAATAAAACAAACCAGATCAGCAGAGGAGCATCACAAATCTGAATAAAGCATAGTTTGTTTCACACAGTCTTCCACACAGCCTGTGAGATCAGCAACACTGGTTTTTGAAACAATGCATAGATGAGCAAGGGATTTGAACAATCTAAACCTGGGATTTAACTATCTTCTATTCCTTATAAACTACATTTTCCTTTAGTGAGCTTAGCCAGAATCCAAGCTGTTGGTGAGCATCCCATTTGCAGAAGTTCCCATTACATGTTTTCTGCTTTATGTCTCTGTCTCTGGCAATCATGATCAAGTAAGTTCCTGGCATAGTCATGCACCAGAAATTCAACATCTAAACAAATACTGACCTACAAAAAATATATATCTGAAAAGAACAAAATCCAAGAAAAATTAAAATGCTCTTACCATGTTGAATACAGCCATAGTTAATATTATAGCAGTGGTTGTCAATGTAAGAGTGATCCGTGGCCAAGGACGGTTTGCAATTATTCCAGATGATTTCAGGATCCACAACAATGAAGCTGATGCTTTCTTGCTGCATTGCTAAGTGCAAAGAGTTTGAAAAAGAGAAAAGAAAAATAGCTTTAGTTTATTTTATTACAATTAAGAAAGTTCAGGATTGAGGGCAGCATGAATTTTGAAACATTGTAGAGAAGTATTCAACTGTTATGTTCTCATAAGAGCTACAGATCATGATTATACAGGGAACTAAATGCAAATTTAGTTAAAATATCTGCTATAATATCAATTCTGTTAAAGAATGATAATTTGCTAACATTTTACTAAACATTCAATATATATTACTAACAACAGCAAATCCAGGGTTGACAAGTGTCATTACCTCTAACATCAGTAAAAAACAAGCAAACAAACTGACCTTCCCTGCCTCAATTGAAAGAGCATTACTTGGTAGCCTCTGGAAACTTCAAAATGTAAATAATGACTCTTTGACAGAGAGACAGAGGTCTCCTCACACAGGATAAAGGCTGTATACGTAGATACAGCCTTTATATACATACATAAATATATGCATAGATACATATTCATACACAAGGATATATCCCTGGCAGTCTACAAAATCATGGGTTTCTGCGTTTTCTTTCATTTGTTTGGAGCCTTTTTTGATACTTAATTGTAAGTGACAGGTAACTCAGCAAAGCAAATCCACCTTCACTAAAACTGTCTAGGAAACAAATAAGCATTTAATAAAAAAATTTGACTTAAAATTTCAGAGTATTTAGTGAACAGAATTTTTTTCTTATATAATGGCAAAAATTAACAATAAAAAACTCTGACTCATTTAACCTGCTTCCAAGAACACACTGCAATAACCTCCATTCATACATGCATAGTGCCTAGAGGCAGAAGATGCTCACACACAATAAACAACAATTTCTGGCATATTTAATTACTATTAATTTTCTTAAAACATTAGAAATGAGGAGATAAGGGTGCCTAAGAGCATCTTGTGCCCTTTCCAAATGCCAAATTCAGCTATACTGAAACCTCTGTAAAAAAGGCAATGAAAAGTTCAGGAACACAACAGTTCCACAGAAGTATTCACTTTTTATCAACTCATTTTCTCTGTTTACTAAGTATCATGGTTGACTTTACATATTGTTTTCCCCCCAGCCACAGCAATCAGCAGACACAAGCACAGGGAGTCTTTGAAATGAGAACTCCAGCACTATAACCTACCAAATACATGGCTTAATTTACAGCACTTATCAGGTTCAGTAGCTGCAGGACCCTAAATTACACTATGAGATGTACAACACATGAGATGTAGCTTGCATGAACATCTTTGTACTACCACACATAACTGTCTCCCACCTAATTCCCTTCTATTTGGACAGTCTACTACAAATCTAGAACTTCTTTTACGTATTGTTTCTTTGTACGACAGGGAGTTTTGCATACTGGATTGGACAGATCCTGAGTGAATGAAGTCAGTTTCAGGAAGGTGAAACAATAATTGGAACCATAAGGGTGGAGGAAGAAAAGGGAAAAAATAGGCAGCTTTATATATGTATTACTCCTCACCCATATCAAGAAAAAAAACACATAAACCCAAGGAAACTGTATTTTTTGAGCAAGAAACTCCTGCTAATGCCTTTTTGAGGTTCCAAAGCTAGTTCTCCACTCCTAAGTACATAGTAAATGTCACAATAATTTTAATCCATGTGTATATTTTATAAAAGATTTTTCATCCTTCTCACTTCAATGAAGTAAAAAGCACAAAGCCTAAGAAGGGGAGTGTTCAACTGGACACAGTGAATGGATCTGTGTAAAAATGAATCATTTAGTTATCTTTCTAGTCTGCCTGAAACATAATGAGTCATGGAGCATGGATTTATGGCAAATTAAAACAATCATGAAATCATGCCTTAAATTTCTCTTTGCTTATGTTATAGCACTGCCTGAGCTTTACTACAACTTCACCTACATTGTTCCTTGATTTTCTTAGAAATTTAGAAGTAGCTGGAATCATTTAAGTTGGATTAGGGATAAAACCAGGCAGGAACACTGAGAAAGTGAAAGGAATATAATGTAGATTTAAAAAAAAAATAAAAAATATATAGCTAAAGCAGTACATCATGTTCTCCTTTCTGAATTATGGCAGAGGAAACTATACTGTTCAAGGAAAGTCTTTAGGATAAGAAATTTCAAGTAGAGAAGCTAACGATGAAAGTAAGTTAACTGGCCTAAACCAGATATGTTTTATTATGAATTTTACTGGTTTTAGGTTATCTGACTAAAGGCTAATCAAATTAAACACAACGACCTGGCGATGATCAAAAGGACAATGATAGATGGTGGAACTAAAGTAACTAATCAGTGAAGACCAGAAGCCACAGAATCTGCTGCTTTTAAGACCATGGAAGGAGAATGTTTCAGCCACAGTTTCTGGTGGGAAACCTACCGATAAGACTCAAAGACATTTGTCTAAATGAGTGTATTGCATACTTGTAATAAATCCTATCTCTAACCATTTTCTGTGTAAGTGCAGTCCTTATTTTGAGGCTGCATGTGTGCAAAAGATAGCAAACTTGGAATCATGAAACATTTAGATTAGAAAAGACCTTTAAGGTTACCATGTCCAACCATTAACCAAGCACTGCCAAGTCCACCAATAAATCATGTCCCTAAGCACCACATCTACATGAGCCAATGCTTCACAACCCTTTTGGTGAATAAATTTTTCCTAATATCCAATCTGATGATGTAATTTTATGTTGGACTAAATGGCAAGTAGCACAGGATAGGTACCAGGCACTGGAGGGAGACAGATGGTGTATCTGAGGAAACTGAGGACCTAAGTGGTAGCAACTGAAGTGCCTCAGACCAGAACCTGGAGAGACCCATAGGACATGTGGGGCAGCATGTCTGTAACTATTAGAAAGCTTCAGGCTGGACTTGTTGTAATCGGAGATCTACATTTGCAGAGATTTCAGCCAGTCACTGTGTAAGGGGAGCGGAGTCCGGGCATGGATATTGTATTGACTTAAGGTCAATACTGAGTGACCCACAAATGTGAGTGTGCCTGTGGATTATGGTATTCAGGGTGTTTGTAAACTCGACTGGCACCCTTAAGTCCTGATCAGACAGAAAGGAGGAACTAGCCTATCAGTCTTGATCGTATTTATGTGAGTGCTGCTTGTTGTTACATGGGTGTTGTAAAATAGCTGCTCCCCCCAAGGATCTGTGTGTGCAGTATATGCCTATTGGGAATATGTGTTTAACTTCACTACTGGTTGTACCTGGGACACGGTACTGAGAGCTTCCCATTGATGGGAGTGGGACAGGAAAATTGCCTCAGTCTTAAATTCCGTCAAAATGGGCTCCTGGTTCCCAGGAAGGAGCTGCCTCCTGAACTCCGCTGGATCTGACCAGCTGTAGCAGCTGTTTTCTAGTTCAGAACTTTAAAAAACATGGCTTAGTAACAGATAAAAGAAAAAGAAAAAGAAAAAAGAAAAGAAAAATTGATTTAAAAGTTGCTTTCATGCTTTTCTAGAGCTAAGCAAAGTAAATTGATTGTTTCCTCTGCAGAAATGAGCAAATTGTGTTATGTTAAATCTGAAGATAAAATTAGCTTTCACACTGAAAAACCTCTGTTAAATCCCAGTTTCTAAATACACAAATGTTGGTGTCAAATCATGGAGACTTTTCAGACTTTTCTACTTTAACATTAGAGCTTCCAATTGTTAAATTTCAGCTTCCTTCATTTCTTTTTAAAGTAATAATTGAAAAAAATACAGTACAGAATTTCTTAGATTACTTAGCAATGTCCATGCTCAAAACTGCATTAATAGCTGAGGAATGCTTTATTGCTTTCCAAGTACCCATGCACTTTTGAACAGACTTTCGTAACTCTGTACCAAAATTCATTGCAATAATTCTAAATTTTCTTTGTTTACAATTTTTTTGACCAGCATCACCTGACTTTGCTGATGTATTTTAGGCAGGAGGAACTAGCAGGATTTATTTTCTGAACACCTTTAAAAAGCTAATTTTCTGCTTCCATTAAAAAAAAAATCACTAAAAAAAGTTCTGGAGAATAAAATAAATTTCAGGAAACAATATACCATTCTTTCAGTGTGATTAATCAGTGAGGAGATTCCATTCTTCTAGCTACTATTGCTAATATTATAGATATTGCTGGCTCTGATCTGAAGAAAAATGGGAGGAAGACTGCAACTTCAAAAATTCAGTTGTAGATAGGTATTTCCACTTGTAAACCAGAAGCACACCAGAACTCAGTGATTCATTTCTTGACAGCCAGTGAAGCTACTGACAGGAAAATTTGTGACAAAACCCTGATTCACACTAAAAGACTTTAAACCATTGAGTATAAATTCCTTGGAAAACATGAAACAATACACTGTTGATCAGTAATTCTCCATGTAAATTAACAGATTTGTTGAACATCATCTCACTTTTGAGCAGTCTAAATCCAGTGCATATATATCACAACTGCAGCAGTTAAGGACTGCTGGAAATCTAAGGAACTCCTGGAAGCAGAACGGGAGTGATGGAGTGATCATTAAATTCCAACTCAAATAGCACTGGCAGATCTGTGCAGGTTTATCTTGGTGGTTCATTTGCTTACATCAAACACTTTTTCTTGGAAATGTTATGTCTCCTTTGTGATTTTCTTAAGAAAAGGTAAAATTACATGAAGAATGTAGTAATTTCTGGAAACCATGTAAGAAGGCTAAGTAAGACATCAGATCTCAGTAGCATTAGCTTCTGTGTTTATTCTAAGCAGAGCTGGCAGAATATGGCTCAGTGTTTATAATGTACGGATTAGAAATAACAGGTATTTGTAGTATGAAAGGTGACTAATGTATTACCTTTTCATCTGAATGTGTTAAGTGATATGACAGCTCAGCATGATAGTGACTAATAACTTATTTTGAATATTCAGGTTATTAAAATGTGTTGTCTTTCCACATACAAAAACCTACTTCAGGATTTAGCACAATGAATGCTGTCTTTCTGAGTGAGATCAAGGAACCAGTGTGAGAAGTAATTGTGACAGCTATGTTGTAGATGAAAGACAGTGTCACAAGAGCTGTCACACTTCTCCTTCACAGGCTAGTAGAGGTTGGAACATCTTGACTGAAGACCTCATATTTACAGAAAGCCAGTAAATCACTTTTTCTATAGTTCTGTTATTGTTCTTTCATTTTGCATGTAAAGACAACTTAATGTTTTACTAATAATGATGCTGAAAAGAATGAAATAAAAAGAAACAAAAAGACCAAACATACAGATTTTTTCACATGCTCATTTTCACCCAGACTTGAAGAAGACACCAAAGTGCAAATCCAAAGAACTGGGTGACTGGCAGACAGTGATTATACTGACCTAAGCTTGGAGAAGGGTGATTTTTGTATAGAGACACAAGCTTATACTTCACATATTTTATTATGGTGCTATTGTGACAAAAAGGACCAAGTACATCACCAAGCTTTTGAACTCCATGGTGGCACCTGAACATCTAAGCCAGGCATTTTCATCATACAAAATACATCCAGGTGAAAGGTCTACTCAGCTTATGTTGGATAAAACTTGCTTGACAAAAGTTATAATCCTGAACAAAGAAATAACGGGAAAAAACTTTACTTTGCTGTATTTCTTATCCTTCACAAAAGTTCACACTACAGTGGCCATGGGGTTCACTTCAACTGTCTCATTCAAAGGAAAGAAAACAGCAGTGAGGTGTATAAATACACCTTTGGGCACTGAGTTCAGCCTTGGTACTTCCTGTGCTGCTCTCCTCATTCAAAGAAACTGTTGCTGTGTTATATGCTGTTTCACGGTGACATGTTCTTAGTCCCTCTGTCAAAAGTTATTCTATTTCACATGAAATATTTAAAGAGTCGCTGGTTCTGAGAAGGAGCAAACCTGGATGACTTTTTAAAGACAGTGCTCAGGGCACTGAACTAGAGGAAGCAGTTCTGAATGCTACATTTATGTTCACTAAGTCTTTATTCTCCACCCAAAAAACACCCAAAAACTGCCTCACAGAACAGGAATCATGATGTGTGATCATACTGCAGTACTTGCATACCAGGGACATCACCCATCAGGTAATACATGTAAAGGAACCTTCAAAACAATCTGGATGCTCTCTGATTTCACTCTTCTTATTAATTGACTGTAAGGAAAACTGCTTGCATGATAGACCTCTGGCATTAGGAAGTACACTCAGTCTCTCTTTATGTGGAGGTAACTTAAAAAAATCTCATCTTGGGCAAAGACAATAAAAGAAAACATTGCTGATTTAAAAAAAAATATCAAGATGGTCTTGCTCATTTAAAAATGGAAAGATAACTTACTGGCATAACAGGCACAAGAAACTTGTGATTTTTCACCAGGTTAGGCAAATTCTTCAGTTGGTCACAATTACATACCATGTCATAAACATGTAAATCAAGAAGAAATAAGGCAAAGGACTTCTGTTACTGAAATCAGTATACTTCTAACAGCTCCTGAAGTCTGAACATAGTACTTAATTTAGTGATGATGGATTTGCTGTTGCACTGCCTGTGCCAGAGACTCATCAGAATGACTTTTAGGTTTGATGACCCTCTTTCATAGACCCTGCTGTATGTGTCAAAATGTGTCCCTGGGTTTCCCCTGCCTTCTACATCTTGGTTTTAATCTTAATTTACAACCAAAACCTTACTACTGAAGAAACGGAAGGGTCTTGCTCTTTCATTTGTATCTACGTTAAGAGAGACACTCGTATTAGAGTTAAGATTACAGGTTGAAAATAATTTCCAAGTAGTAGCAATTATTGCTGATACTCCTGTCCTTGCAGAGCTTTTAGGTATTTAAGTATATACAGTCTTTCTGCCTGTTAAATACCAATGCAAATTGCTTTAGAGTAAAAGACAAATCCCTTGCAAAGGAAGGTAAAGATTGTGTATCACTCTGTACAGTGGTGTGGCAAGTAATAAAGACCACTCTTTCTTCTAGACGGGACAAGACTGCCCACACACTGGCTGCGCTTTGTTAGATGCTCTGGTGACCTCAAATCAGAGCATCTTTCTCAACTGTGGAGCCATTTATTTTCTGTTTTTTGTTGATGTTGTGTTCTGCTAATTCCATGGTTCAAATGCATATTCAAGAGAGACTATAAACATGTTCAGATGAGATGATAAGAAATGCTTTTACTTCTAATCTTCCTTGTTAGCTGAAGTAGCTAAATAGATTTGCGAGGTATAAACATATGCAACAAAAAACAAAATTGTACTAATGGAAAATAAATGGCACAAAGAGTATGTGGTAATGCAAAAAATTGGATACCATATTTGAATCAATGCACAAAGAACATCTACTTGAGACTAGTACTTCTTCAGCCAGCTACCTCAGCTACCACAGAGATATTCCCTTTATATGTTTACTGTGGTTTTTTTTTCCTATTGATTGCATTATGTTTTCCAATGTATTATTTAGGTAAGCAGATCTCTGCTTCCTTGCATTCACATCAGGAGGTAAAACACATCTAACTATTACCAGGCCTGAGGCATTTCACACTGATTCCATGAAGTCATCAATATTCATCAAGAGAAAGAGAAAATATATGAGCTAAAGGACAATCACTATCTTCTATTTGCATGTAATTTGAGAAGGAAGCCTCTCAAGGAAAATTCAAAGAAAATATTCAAAATCAATAAAAAATAATAGCCTACATTAAACATTTGAAAACATAAGCCAAAAAGGTTCTTTAAGGTCAAAAATGCTTAAAAACTTAAAATTTAAGTCTGAATGCTGTGATTATCTAAAAAAGTTTGAAAAAAATAGAAATGCGTCAGCACAATTAAGTCATTAGGATACAAAAGTGTAAGCTGGTTTCAAGTTTATGGACAAATGCCAATTTTAGCTAGGATTGATGAAGGTTTCATGCCTATGGGCCAACAACTGTTTCTGTAAGAACTGCCAGCCCTCCCTGCCTTCAGTCTCCGTGCCCAAGGCTGGCAGGGGATGTCATGTGCTAAGATGGGCTCTGAAAGTCTGTAACCTCATTATTTGTGCTACCACCCTGCTGCATCATTTGATGGAAACATTCCTATTCTGATATAATCGCTGATATTATCACTCCACAAGAGCCTGAGTTGGACCACCCTGTAGTGCTGCCAAACAGTAAACTAACAATAAACTTGCAGTGAAAGAATGAGCATAAATCTCTCCTTACAGTACTGTAATTAACTTCCATACAGCTAGCAATTTTAGCATTAGAGCTCGGATGTGGATTTTTTCATTGATCAAAGAAGTGAAAATCATGCAATGAAACTTGTTCACAGTTGGTTTTGTGTGACTTACTCCGTGGTGGTAACAGCCATGTAGTACCAGCGGAAGGGGCAGTGTCAGAGTATGGAGACCAGCACACAACGCAGTGACACCCAGGTGTCCTAACTTGAACTTACACTCTGATGTCTTTGCTGGCACTACAGGTCCCACACTAATAATCCTGTAACAGTCGTGTAAATATTTAACTACTACTACTGCAAATTTATGTACCAGGTGCAGGTGCCCAGGCTGGTAGGGGGCTTGCCGGGGCTGCCCCGGCTCCAGCAGCCCCAGCACAGGGCAGAGCTGAGCCCCTCAGCCATGGGCGGGGGAACCTGGGTCAGAAAGGGCAGAAAATGTTGGGCAGAGAGAGAAGGAGCCAATGAGAAGAGTGAGAAACAGCAGAGGGAACACAAAGGTTGGAGAAGGAGCAGAAGGAGAAAGAAGAACTCCATGCTGGAGCAGAGGTCTGCACTGCAGCCCATGGGGGAACCCATGCTGGAGCAGGGCAAAAGTGTGAAGAGAAGGACCAACAGAAACATTTATGTACTGATCACTCTCCACCTCCTCTTGTGCTGCCTGGGGGAAGGCAGAGGAGTCTGGAGTGAAGGAGTTAAGCTGAGTTTGGGGGACAGGGAGGGAATGGTGTGGCTCTAAGGTTTGGTTTTGTTTCTTACTACCCCAAACTATTTAAATTGGCGAGAAATTAAATTACTTTCCCCAGGTGGAGTTTGCTTTGTCTATGACAGTAATCGGTAAGTGATCTCCCCTGCCTTTATCTCAACCTATGAGGTCTCATCCTGTTCTCCTCCCACATCCTGCTGAGGGGGTGGAGTGAGTGAGCAGCTAGGTGGGTGTCTGGCCCACAGCCAAGGCCAACTTACCACAGTTTTCATCTGTCAAGGTCAGTCAGGCACAAACAATCCTCTTCTTTTTTTTGTACATTTTTAGAAGAGAGATTTTTTTGTGATGTTCAACTCTGTAATTATGTGCAGGTGTGTGCACTTATAAATACTTTTGTTACTTGCCTCTCATCCATCACCTTACAGAACTATGTCTGTGCTTGCGAAGGAAAGACAGAGCTGTGTCAACTATGGTCATAACTTTCTTGCTGAAAGGCTTCTTAGCAGTATAGCTTCTGCATTACAGGAGCTGAACTCATCAAGACCGACATAAATGGCCCCTCTTCAAGCTGTTTAGGTTAGAACATGACATCTCAGAAGTCAACAGAAATGCAATAATAGGTCTCCATTTCTGGGAAGTATTTACATTACATACAAGGCATAGGAAAACCAGCATTGAAAGTGGGTGTTAGACGTCATTCAAGAGGCACGACTCCTCAACTCTGACTTGGGATATTTGCTTAGCCATCTCTTTAAATGTTTGCATTCCTTCCAAGCTAAACTATGAATAAAAGCTCAGAAGAGTGTATGTCCTGGCACTTCTTGATACTATTTCATTGGTATTTTTCTTACAGGAAAAACGCTGGCTTTTCCTTTAAGTACTTTTTTTCCTTTAATTGGCTTTTTCAATGGCAGTGCTCTGACTCAATCATTTTACTCTTCTGTCAATAAAAAACAGCAATCCAGTATGACATTACATGGGAACTAATTTTTGTTGTTACTTAATAGCAGTATCTCTAGGACCTCACTCCAAGGACTGAAAAATTTAAGATACTGTTACATTGTATCTCAGATTAACTCCTGAGCAGTGGAAGCCTCTCTATTTTATTGGAAAGACAGCTGAAATGTACACTATTCATATTTTCTTAAAATGTTCTGGTTAATTAAAATTCTCACAAGGGAAGAGGGAGAAATAACAAAATTCAGCTTTCTCTGTTTCTTGCTTAAACTGCCAGGCCACCTTTCCTTACTGCTTCATTGCATAGTGACGTAGCTGTCTTTCCCATGTGTATGTTTTGCTCTTTTAGAAATGATCTTTCTTTCATGGGAACTAGTGAAAAAGTGTAAAGACAGATAAGGAGAAGTGGGGATTAAGTACAAGTACACAGATAGTTTTACTCCAGTTTACATTCCAAATAGAAATTTCATTCACTTTCTAACAAATACTGAAATGCCTTGTTCGATATGAAGTTACGTGTTTGATCAGCTTGAGAATAAATTAAATGAGGGCAATCCTTTGCCCAAATCTTGAATTAAATTAAATTCTCACATTCAGCATATTACTGGGCACACTAACAGGCACTGAAATAACACTTGGGCCACTCAATGGCAAAAACTGAATTTTACTATGGCATTTTTATGTATCAAGTTAAATTGTTATTATGACATATTCTCTAAATTCAGAAAATGGTCTAAAACAATACTTAAACACACAGTTCCCCAAATTAAAGCACTCATGAGTCACCTCCTGTAAGGACAATAGGAACATTTTTTTAAAAAGCAATATATCAAATAATTATGTAAACTGCTCAAAGGATCTAGCTTCATGGGGGAAAGAGAGTATTGGTGTAGGTAAGACAGTCACTGCACTGGTGCTTCCTGTTTTTCAGATAAATTAGGACATTCTACAGTAAGTTAACATGGACAAAACAACGTCCTCAGAAGACTAAGCATTTGAGCCTTTCTCATTTAGCTGGTACTCTGCAAAGGCAGAATGACTTGGCAAAACTAGAACATTTTATTTACAAGAAACCATTCACCAGTGGATTACATTTCCTTGAATACTTACCAAAAGCTGTCCAGCAAAGCAGATAAACAAAATGAAAGAAAGTAAGAGAAACGCAGCCCCAAATGAAATTCCAAGAATAGATGTTCTACAAGAAAAGGAAAACATGTATTAATTTCTCTGTTACACATTTGTAGCATGACCTTTCTTTCTGTATAATACTGATGATACAAAATGTGCAAGTTGCAACTTCCAAACATCAAGACCATGGAAAAGCAATTCCCATCCTTAACAGAATGACAGGACTTTTGCTTGCCTTTTTTCTCAACTCAGGAATGCTTGAATTGGCTTTACCTCTGACTTTGCAAAACTATTACCATGAGAAGATAATAATTTTCACATAAATAATCTAAACGACAGAGTGCATTAACAACATCAATATTTTGATTTGGTTTTACTTCAGAAAGCCTGTATTAAAGAAGAACCTTATTGCTATGCTGATGATTTTATAGTAATTTAAGAGTCTCATAGACATACAAAATGAATCATTGGTAATGTACATTCCCCCCCATGGGTAGCAAAAGCAATTGCATGGGACAATGACGTCCAGTTTTCAGTGTCTTGCAGCTTGAACCTGTGATACATTCAATGCTGCAGTATCTCAGTCAGCAAAGGCCCCAGTATAGTGACTTGCCTTTCATTAATGGATAGGGATTCAATCCCTCTGAAAGCTCCATTTCATATCAAATTTGACTAGGTGGCCCACAGATTCTGAATTATTAGAGGATAGGAAGGAAAATTAAGTACCACGAAGAAAAGAATAAACAGACTTGAAATGAAAGAAATTAGTAATTTATACTTTTTCTGAAATCATCCTTAGTGTTCTAGCTATAAACAGGAAAGTCTAGCCAAAATAGCATCACTGGATATCCAGTAAACAGAAATAGGGATGCAGAAACAATCTGGGCATGCATCTATTCTCCAAATGGGAAGGAAGGCTATGCAGAGGGACCTGGCCAGGCTGGATCAGTGGGCTGCTGTGTGAGGTTCAGCAAGGCCAAGTGTTGGGTCCTGCACTTGAGTCACAACAACTCCATGCAATGCTACAGGCTTGGGGGAGATTGGCCAGAAAACTGCCAAATGGAAAAGGACCTGGGGGTGCTGGTGGACAGCCAGCTGAATATGAGCCAGCAGTGTGCCCAGGTGGCCAAGCAGGCCAACAGCATCCTGGCCTGCATCAGGAATAGTGTGGCCAGCAGGAGTAGAGAGGTGTTTGCGTCCTTGTACTCGGCACTGATGAGGCTACACCTTGAATATTGTATGCAGTTTTGAGCTACTCACTATAAGAAGGACATTGAGGTGCTGGACAGTGTCCAGAGAAGAGCAACAAAGCTGGTGAAGGGTCTAGAGAACAAATCCTTTGAGAAGAGACTGAGGGAACTGAGATTGTCTAGCTTGGAGAAGAATCACATAATCACACAGAATCACAGAATCATAGGGGTTGGAAGGGACCTCGAAAGATCACCCAGTCCAACCCCCCTGCCAGAGCAGGGTCACCCAGAGCACATCACACAGGAACGTGTCCAGGCAGGGTTTGAATTTCTCCAGTGAAGGAGACTCCACAACCTCTCTGGGCAGCCTGTTCCAGTGCTCTGTCATTCTCACAGTGAAGAAGTTTTTCCTCACGTTTACATGGAACCTCCTGTGTTCCAGTTTGCACACATTGCTCCTTGTCCTGTCACTGGACATCACTGAAAAAAAGCCTGGCTCTGTCCTCCTGACACTAGCTCTTAACATATTTGTAAACATTGGTGAGGTCACCCCTCAGTCACGTTGGACCTGGCCAGCATATAGTGCCCTCAGTTCCCCTCAAAAGAGAATCTTGCACAACAATTACATTCCTTTTTTTCTTAACAGAGGCAGTCCTAACGCATGGGGCAGACTGCCCCGGCTTTGTCTCAAGGATGGTAAGGTATTACTCCACCCATCTATATATCTTTCACAATCCTGGATACTTCTTAATCTTTCCATCTCCAAGAGGAGGCTGAGGGGAGACCTCACTGCTCTCTACAGCTATCTGAAAGGAGAGGCACTGGCCTCTTCTCTCAAGTGAATAATGATAGGGCTAGAGGAAATGGCCTTAAGTTGTACCAGGGGAGGTTTAGACTAGATATTAGGAAGAATTTCTTTACCTAAAGAGTAGTTAGGCACTGGAACAGGCTGCCCAGGGAGGTGGTGGAGTCACCATCCCTGGAGAAACATGTAGATGTGGCACTTCAGGGCATGCTCTAGTGGGCACGGTGGGGTTTTTGTGGGTTGTGTGGTGTTATTGGTTTTGTGGGGTGAGTGGTTATGATTTGTGCTGTGGTTTTGTTTTTGTATTTTTCCCATGGGTGGACGGCTAGATTCTGTGATCTTAGAGGTCTTTTCTAACCATGACGATTCTGAGATTCTGTGAAAAGCAGAATTCTCCCTATATGAATATTGCAGTAGAGAATAACTGCTCCATCAGGCATCATATGACAGCTACTTAGCATGGCTGCCTAGGGAAGGATGCAGTGAGACCTAATTTTGTTTAACAAATGCCAAGGGGAGATCAGAAGCTCTGGACCAACTGAGATGTTCAAGCAAGGGAACTATATGCCATCATGAAGTCCCTCATCTGAGTGTCTGCTTTCAGTTTTAACCACAGATTTGACATTTTTTACAGAATTTATATATATATCTCAACTCCTTTGAGCACCAGCTAATATTTAATTTTTTAAAATCTTACATGCTAGAAATATTGGCATGTTGTTTTATTCATAAGTTTTATAGCCCTTGTTTTTGCACAAAACTCTAATAAATGTTACATTTGAAATTAGGTCCTCCATAAATATATGATTCAGAATTAAAATACATTATTAATAAAAGCATACAGTTGTTCTTTAGGGATACCACATGAATTCAAGTATACACATTTTAGAAAGTATAACAGCAAAAATTTTTGAGTAGAACTCTATGGATCAGTTTCTTTACATTACATACAAATATTGGAAAACATTGTGATCTGTTTTAACAGTGTTATAGAAGCTATTTTCAGGAAAGAACAAAAAAGCATTAACTTCACAAATCAATTTGATGCCATATTGCTGCCATTAAAAGCATTCTGGAGAGTAATTTATGAGCTTCCCTGCCAATCATTCAGAGAACCTCTTATATGCTAAGTATTCAGAAGACTTTGTGTTGAGGTGAATAGCTGGTGAAAAACAAACAACTGAAAATTCACAATACATATTAATCTTGAAGTAATATTTCTTTTAGAAATTATTTGAAAATGAACTGCTTATGAATACTTGTTCTTCAAGAATTTCTCATTAAGACTGGGACAGTAAGCTGTACATCAGAACATGTAAAACTAGTCTCTTAGGAATTTAAAATCTACTAAGATGAAAGAAAATTAATATAATTCTTTCTCTGATACGAAGGTTACAAACACCCTAAGAAATTATTTAACACAAGAATAGCCTTGTGAGTCAAACTGGGAGTGCATCCTTGTAGAAGAAGAAATGATGTTTGTGAGAGAAACTGGAGAGCAAGGGAAATAAAATTAACATGGCACAAGGACGACTTTGTGTACTGCTTGATCACCTGGGCTACTGGCAAGAACAAAAGGTCTTTGCAGCTGCTTTACATCATCAATGACATTATTGAGGTGGTACAAGAGAAAGAGCTACATAATAAGGTGAACAAGATTCTGATTGTCAGGAGGACAAAGAGAAAGGGACTCAGGATAAGGAAAAGCGGAGTCTTAGAATCCAGATTTAAGTGGTGAATACTGAGAAAAAACTGAGCAAAGATTTTTGCTCTCCACAGCCCATATCTCATTTCTGGGAACAGCAGGGTTTCTGTTTTAGACAGGCTAAGCTGAAATAGTTGCTGCTCCTAGAAGGAAAGAAGAGGGCTGAAAATGCTACAATGGGAAGAAAAACACTGAAAGTTGAATGTCAACATAACCAAGCCTTATTTGAAGAAATGACCACAGGAAAGCGATAATTTTTTTTTTCCTTTTTTTTCTTTTTTCTTTTTTTCATCACTGGAACATTGCAAAATCAGTGCAGGTTTTTATTGTATAGAGTCATCAAACACGTTGCACAAATCACCAGATAGATTGCACTGACAGATTCCTTTCCACATTTTTGTAACATTTTGGAAAATATGTGACTTATGGCACATGTCTCTTAATAGGACATAGAGAATTTCCTTAGCTTGCCAGGTAATTAACATCCATGTTTTGAACTATTTGATTGCAAATTCTCTTGAGGTCATCCAATGATAATGAAGTAATTAAAAATAACAATTATGCAAGGCAATACTGAATTCAGACTCTTCTGCTATCTATCACTAGCCATTTCTTTCTTAGTTTAACTTATGTTTTCACTAAGCTATCGATGGGTTCTATGGCTATGTAGACTAACTGTATGGCATTTTCAGTGTTAAGAAAAATCATTTTAGTATTATAACTTCACTTGAGGCTTTTTTAAAAATGAGATGCAGCAGAAAAATAGCTAATAATGAGGCTTTTCTTTCATTTATACTGTCTTAAATTTTTCAGACTAAGTTAGAAAGTACTCCCTTTTCTATAAAGAAATTCAGCTGTGTCTGACTGGAAATACTGTGTTGAGGTTTTCTAACCACCTTTCATGGGTAGAAAGAGATTATTGTTACTTTGGTATGACTCGGGACAAAAGGACACAATGTCTTTAATTTAGCAGCCTCAGAGAATAGAGACTCGGCAAGAATCTTTTATGTAGCCCCAAACAGATCCCTTCCTTGGACTGCGTGAGATGTAACTCCTGTTCAACAGGAATACACTTCCATCCATTCGCAGGTCTGCATTTCAAAAAACAACACTACCACCCCCATGTAAGTTGATTGTTTCCCTAAATAAAGAACATCGAGTTTTCATGAATTACTAGAGATACAACTGTCTCTTGGTAAACCAAGAATGCTACAGAGCCACAGAAAGCCTGTCCCAAGGAAATAGAATGATCAAGATTTGCTATCATTTAAAAGTCACAATAAAGTCCTACTCCTTGTGATACATTCCACCCCAAGATATTTTTTACTTGATTGGATTTTATATTTTTATGAAAACACCACATCAGTTTATTGACACCAGGGAAAAGCAAATCATTAATAAATTATTTCAGCCTTGAAATAAATGTCTTGTGATCTTGGAGATATTAGTTAATACCTGAAACTTGCTGGATGTTACTCACCATCAAATATCTCAAAATCTACTTTAAAGCAGCAGGTGGTATGCCTGCACAGTAATCAATGATATTAAACTGCTGCAAAACCAGAGTAACGGAACAGTGAATCAGTAAAACCCAATTAAAGACATGGTTTATCTCCCTGCCTTCATTAGATCACCATTTACAACTCTTATCAGATTTTTGGAAGAAAACAAAAAGGCTAGATTATACTACACTAAACTAGGATTTATTTATTTATTTATTTTCTGTAAGCAATTAACATTTGCAGCACTGGAGTATGTTCAATTTAAGCTACTTTTATGATGACTACATAAACTGGCAATGATTTTTTTTTTTTATCTTTTTTTTTTTTTTTTTAATTTGCAGTGCTCCCAGTTTTCCAATCAAGATGCAGACACCTGTATAATACCCTGCCTTTCTGTTGTCCATTATTGGAATCTCTTAAATTAATCCACAAACCTCTTGAAGTTGAATACCATTCATGTTTATAATTCAATATGCAGGGGTATAAAAGGACCAAAAGATAATTTACATTTTGGTAATGAAAATGATAAAAGTTTTGTACCTTTTGCTCTGATGTTAGAAAGAGACCATGTAATATAAGCATATGTTTTTACAAGTTGGAGGCCACTTTCCTTAGTTGAATACATCTCCCTAGACTTCACTAATTTCAAGTATCTGATTTATTTTAATGAGCTACACAATTGGTTTAAGAGACCAAGGATAAAGATATAGCAAAATGAGCACCTTACATGTATGATAGATGATAAATCTAAATACATTTTCATGACTGAATTCAAAACATATAAATCATTCATAAATCATACTGCTGGAAAGAACTAGCTAGATGCAAGTTTGGGTTTTGGTATATCACAAACCACAAATCTCCCTGAATTACCTCCTGTGCTAACCAAAATACAGCATGAGCTTGTAAAATATACTCATTATGTGAAATAAAAAATTAGTCTTAATTTCACATTTTGCAGCAGTAATGCCTAATGTCAGACTGAACCACATGGAGGACACTCTTGGAAGACTGTACTTTTGCAGCTTGTGTCTTTGTATTAGAAACTAGCTGGGAAATCCTTTGTAAAGAAAATGGTGTAACATCTGAATAGAAGTCCATAAAACTTTATATATGCTATAAAAACAAATCTACCACCTGGAAAGCTGATTTATAGTGACCTAACAATTTCTTCTGGCTTTCAATTAAAATGTGAGAAAATACTACAGCACAAGACCTGTCAATCAACTAAGGTTATAAACACTACTGCTGAAAGAGTTGCACAGGAGAAAAGATGAGTGAAGAAATACTGTATCACAAGGATTATACAGAGGTAATTTTGAAAAAAAAGTGCTGTCAATCAATTATCAACTTTATACTTAGATAAACAATCAACAGCAAAATTTCACTTTATGAAATCTGATAAAATATTCTTTACTGGAACTGTCTTTGAGGTTTCTCAGCCTTTCTAGCATATACACACATAGAAAGATAGCTGACTTTTATGCACAAACATAAATTAGATCATAATGTATAAGTACTGGTAAAATAATTATTCCAGCAATTGATTATATTATTTTATAATTAGTTTTAAAAAGAGACATTTTATATGTAGCAATGGTTTGCTTCCATGCTGAATAGAGCAGTATTATCACAGTAATAAGTTAAATATATTTTTTAAATTCACAATCCCAATTCTGCAATCCATTTTGTCTCCCTTCAACATCTAATCGTCACACTTAACTTACCTTCAGTTTTGGTTGCACAAACTTACAGTTTGTATTTCTTTTTATTACTTTGTGAATTTCATTCCTGCCATGATCACACATTTTTAAATACACAGAGAAAAAATTAAATGAATGAGCAATTGCCACTAATGCTTGGTATCCCACTATTGACAGTGTTTATAATTAAAAACATGCATGACTTTGAAAGTGGGCTGAAATCCTCAGTGTTCTCTGTTCAGTTTCATTTCCATATATTGACCACTGTAATCTGACAATTCCAAAATTTTTTACTTCTGCATTTTTATTTTTTACATTAATGAGCAAATATACATAGGAATGAGTACACGTTAAAGATCACTTACTTTGGCAGTACCAGAATCTGCACAACGAAAATGCAGAAGAATATGAGACAGGCACAAGTCACATAATACTTAAATGCAGGCAGAGTAGTTGCTCGATACTAGAAGAAAAAAACCCAAAATATTAAAAACACAATTTCCAAAGCAGATAAAATATTACTCAACCAACATTCCAGCTTTCAAGATGCAGGTATGTACAGGCAGTCTTTAGCAACAGTAAATTTCCTGTTTATTGACTTCCACATCCACTTATGTAGGGCTAGGGATTACCAGGCATAGTTACATCTTTTTACTTCTCAAAAAACAGCTTAAACAGCCATGTCAAACAGTTTTGTCTTGTTCTTCCACAGAACATGACTAGCTCAATGTAATAATAAAAAGTTTATTATTTTTCTTTTAAGTGAAAGCATTAAAATATGTTTTTAGGAATGGTCAAACACTTATAGCTGTTTCCAAGTTCCTTATACACTAATCCCCCTAATTGATTTTCAAGTATTATTAAATGCTGAATGGGCTGAAATAGTTATAAAAAAAAGTAACAGTCATTTAGATAGAAAACTTCTAAGCATACCAAACAGTGAAGTGTAAACGTCTATAAACGTTCTATTTCCAACAGCACAGATAGCAAGCATACTGATATTTACTGGGGCTATTTAGTTACTTCAATTAAAATATTTTGTCTGTGTTAAAAGGCCTCATGTTCACTGATACAACCAAACACTCAATATTCTTAGGAGAAAGTTAATTCGATCTGTTTTCTGAGGAAAAAAAAATATATCTGTGAATATCTAATTAGCCTGTCTAGAGACATAAGAATTAAGCAATTAAATATTTATCAGAGTTGTGCTACTATTTCAGATACATATATCTAGATTGAAGCCAATTAAGTCCTCAAAAAAAGAAATTATCTGAGTATTAGGTCTCTTAAAATTACTACTCTATTATAGTGTTTTTTCAAAAGGTAAAAGTTTAAGATTTGATTATTAAAAGAAAATGTACCAAAGAATATTTTCCCAAAGTGCTCAAAATACAAACTTCATAAAATGGTAAGTGCATGAGCTGTGCTTTCTAACTGCAAGCACACAGTTGTGGCTTTTTGCTTGGTGCCAAGTTCTGCCCTGGAAACTGGTGCACCAAACTTTACATGAACATTTACAAATTGAGCTCAGCAAGCTAACAGCTTCTTCTCACTTTTGAACTGCATGACAAATTAAAAGCATTTCTTATCACATACCTAGCTGAATTTCAAGGCACAAGTATTACTTTGCTCCATGGGCACGCTTGTAGCAAGTTTTGTTCTTCCATCTGTTTAATATGTTTGTTCCTTCTTAGTGGTCTTGTCCAACTATTTTGGACCTTGAGCTGCTGTTTAAATCTCAAAAAACTCCAACCCACTTGTAAATTGATTTCAGTGTTTCACACTCCTCCAGATATTTCCCAATGAAGCCAGGTAACTTACTCCTTAGGTTAAATAATTATTTTGCTTTATTACCTTGTGGTAATTTCAGGTCTTACAGGGCCCAAAAAGTTCCTGTTTAAATCAAAAGCAGGCATTTTACTGAGTTCTTTAAAGTCAAGACTAGTCTAGTGAGTCATCAAAAGGCAGTGAATAAAGATATTAAAAAGCTGGATCTGAAAAGAACTATTAGTTCCTTGCTAACCCATAGCATTCTACAGTCCAAAAAAGATTAGATTCCTCCAGGGACCATGTACACAGCTGAGTAACTTAGCTCCCTTATTTGCTCCCAAGTCCTGATTCCCTGATTGTACAAAGTGCACATATGATGTTTTTTTCTCAAGTTATTTTTCAAAATGTATCAGTTAGTGCCACACACATTTAAATCCTAGGTGGTCCTAGGTGGAACCTTTGTTCTGCTTGGTGTATCCTTTAAATGCTATGGATGAGACCAGGTCTCGCTTCTTCTCTCTTATGCCACCTTCTAAACAGCCTCAATAAGCTTTGAAACCTTTCTGACCCTAATGCCTTGCCCAGGGCACGCAATACATGCTTTTGGCAGCTGTCCAGAAGAACACCATTCTGCTGAGCCGTGAAAGAATGTGAAAAGTATTTCAGATGCTTTAAACTGAAAGATCTACAAAAAAAGACCTAAATATTTATTTGACCACCACATGGGACCCAGAAGATACTTGCACCTATGCTGTACAGTGTGATCACAATATGGTAGTATTTCCTATAAGCCGTTCTCATCACATTAATTCGTTTATACAGTCAGCTGTGGTCAAACCTAAAAGGGAACAATTCTGCCAATCATTACTTCAAGGTCTAGAAACAACATAATTTACTCCATCTGCACATACATGTCTCAGACATGTTTTATTATGCATATTGGTCAGAAGATCATTTAGTGTTTTGCACCCAAGACATCCAGGCATTTTTCTTAAAACTCTTTATGGTATTGTTTTCTCAGAATGACTGTGAGCATCAATCACTTATGGATAAAAATAACTGATGAGCAACTGATATCATTACAAGACTATCATTACTGCAGGTGTAGTCTTTGAGATATGGCAAAAGGAAAAAAAAAAAATTACAACAGTGGAGTTTGCTAAATGCCTTTTGACAATATAGTCCATGACATCGAATTTGGACTATCAAATCTTTTCCCACTTCTGTGAGACCATGAAATATGTAAAGAAATTCATGTGATCTGCAGAGCATTGCAAAGAGGAAAGCTGTCTCAGACATCACATTCAAAAATTTATTCTATAAATGAGCTAAAATACTATTGTAAGGTTTGAGCACTTCACCCTGCAGGAGAGGTGCTGTGGCCAAGGCTCTGTGCCACAAAAGTAAGGGATACAAGCCTCACTAAGGATGAGGCAAAGATGGAATCATCAGTGAATCTGCAGTGAAAGTGACTTACTTCTTTTTCCAGAGTCTTATTATAGAAAAGAAGTGATATTCTTTGAATGTCTTCAGATTTAAGCCACTGCCTAGAAGAGAAAAGGAATGTTATAACTGACATAAGAATAAAGTAGTCCAGTCTTTTTATATTAGTACTGAAATGCAGGAGGATTAAAAAAAAAAACACCTTGAAAAAAGCAAGTTTTTGTGTATTGCAGTGTATATGGAGAATTGCACTGACAGTGTAAGAGGAAACTAAAAATCCCCTTTTCCTTTTTATGTCCATTGCTAACAAACATACGAAACAAAAGTTCAGAAGAACCATTTTTTCTGTAGATCATTCTTAAGGACAATCAAGGGAGAGACTTATATGATGTAATTCTGACACTGATACTCCATGTCCAAAATACTGTAGTACATCCAGTGCACAGAAGAGAACTTGAGATAAAAACAGTCCTTCACAAGGTACCTTTCAGAAGTGCAGTTACAATATGCAAGAGTGGCAGGTAATTTACACTTTCCAAACTCCTATTCCAAATGAAAATGTAAATACATTACTAACAGAGGTAGAGTGATTTTTTCATTGAGCTGTATTAGTCTTTTGACCATGACCCCTGTACTCTGGAGGTAAATCTTGACCTTTTTACTGATTATAAAAACTTCTTCCCTGCTTGAAGATAAGAAATGCAAAACAGTGTAAGTACTTGCAGTGAAATTACAAATCCATTTTAAAATAAGTGAACCTTGACAAAAGATTGATACAAATTTTACAAAATGAAATGTTCTGATATGAAAGTCTATATTTAATGGACACTTGAAAAGAAATAGAATATTTAAATTGCTTGCATTTCAAAGGGAATAGACAAATTTGAAAAAAATATTTAAGCAGACTGCCTCTGTGAAACTGCAGCATTTGAGCTTCAACAATAATAGCAGGGCAGAAGATTTTTTGGCAACCTTTCCAGCAATAACTTTAAATTAGTCTCAAGCTAATGCTTTCTAAATAAAAGGGAATGTCTGGATTGACAGACTGCAATGCAAATAAGTAACAGCAATGAACCACAGTGGACTATATACTAAATTAAGGTCCTGGGAGAACAAGAGTGGACAGAGTGTAAGCTATTAGCTTTGATTTGTGACAGCTAAAGTATTTGTTTCCTTGCCTACGAGATTGTCTCTGTTCGCATGCAGTCAGTTTAATTACAAAAAGGGTCTGAAAACATACTGAGTTCTAGGTATGCTTAACTCAAAAATGTATTTCCCAGTTTGCTCTACAATGGCTCAGATGTACTTCTTATGACAATTAGGAATTCAAGAAGAAATGGATATGATAGCCTGTTGTGCATATGGCAGGCGCTTGTTTGGGTCTTGCTGTAACCTACCGGAGAAAACATTCAGTTTGTGGAACATTTTGGATAAACTGAAAATTAAGTGCAAGGTTTTTTCCATTTAGTTATGAAAATTGAACAAAAAGTAACCTTCTTCTCCAAATGGTTAACTAATTAATCTTTTTTTTCATATGGTATCTGACAAGTGGATTGATTTAACTGCCATTGCCACACTGCTATAAACTTCTGTCTGCAGATCTACCCCCAAAGGCTGAATTTGGTCTGTACACACTTGATCACATGTGAAGACAGTGCTGCCATTTACAGCAAATACTGCCTCCCACTTCATGTTACAAGGTCACGTTTTCAGAAGCTTTTAGTTCTGCTTTAAATCTCAAAAAAAAATTAAAATAAAAAAATACTGGGTTTAGGTAGGAGGTGCCAAGAGGTCTGAGATGAGGGAAACAGTGTAACACCAACAAGCGAAAGCGGTAAGTACAGAAGAGGGAGCACAAAGTCACGTAGCTTTGGCACAGAGATAAAGGCTGAAAAATTCTGCCTCCAGCCTGACACCCTGACAAGCCAAAAAGCTATTGAGGTATCTGCAAGTATGTGAGGATATGCCTCCTGGGATGTGAGGTAACAAATTTCTGTTTAAATTCTTTTGCCATTCAAGGAACAACACAAGACAGCTGAATTCTGCCTGTACCCACAGAGGCGTGTGGTTCGGTAGGGCTTGTACTGATTGACAGTCTGTAGCAAGGAATTATGCACAGATTATAGCAGCTACCATGGCATTGAAAAGAAAGATAAGAGAGTGTGTCTCTTAAACATAGTAACCTACTTATCAAAGAGCAAATACCTGTAATTTAGCTCCCTCTCTTAAGTATATATTTAGATAGTAGATTGCTATCTATCCATCACATGTCCTTCCAAAGTCCCTTAACCACCAAGGCTCAGGGTAGCACAGCTAGGACTAGTCATCCCTGTCCTGTGCAGGATGCCACCAGGAATACTTTGCCCAGGGCATGGGGAAAGGAGACATGGAAAAAGTATAATGTCATACACTTAATGGCTAAGACACTCAGCTGAGATTCAGAAGGTCCTTGTTCCTCACTTATTGCTTTAAATTTGTCTTTACATATCTTTTAAGGTAGTGCTCTAGCAGAATAATAAGCAATAAACAGGTCATAATATTCCTCATGCAACTTTGCAAGGAACATTGCCAACTAAATCTACCACTTGAATAAGGCCAGCAGGCTGCTGTTTAGATGCCAGTTTCATTTGCATTCCAGAAGAAGGAATTGAACCCAGATGCCCTGAGTTACCACCAGTGTGTGCACGTGGGGCTTGGCAGTTTTGTGGAAAGATAGCTAAGCTAGCTTGAGAACCAGCAGGAAAGCAGCTAGTGAGGGAGCTCAGAGAAAACACTATATTGCTTTAAAAACCTGAGGTCTCATTTCAATGAGTACTGCACTCTTTTACACTGTGTAAAAACACTGACTCATTTAGACTACAGCTTTGTCTTGGACTAAGGAGATCCAGACACTACATTCCCTTCTCTTCCACGCACTGGCTCTTAAAGAGCTGGACATGCATTGTCCTAAGGCACACATATTGTGACCATGTTCTTGCAACCAGTGACTTCTTCACAGAATGACACATGGCAAAGAACCACCCTGTGAATGTAAAAGTCAGACTGTGCTGCCAGCACAGAGTGGAAGAAACAATGGCTCTGTACAAGGAATGTTTGCTTTTGAAGAATTTTCATGCAGTCCAATTGAAAAGGATAAAAGAGCAGTAGTTTCAATACTATGTTTTACGTGCAATAATGTGGGGGTTTTAATTTTCTTCATTCAGTCATAGACCTATTTGTGTTGCAATCCAAAGTTTACACTTCAAAACATTTAGAAATACAAGTTTCCTCATAGATGTCTCTTAAAAGTTTGCTCCTTGAGTCACAAAAGCAAAAGATTTAGCTTTACAACCATTCCATTAGATTACTCAATAGTATTATTTTCATTTTACAGCTGAAAAATTGAGGCACTAAAAACCTGCACAATAATAAAGAAAACAAAAATGTTATTAGTTTTGTTTTCTACATGTAGGAAAACTTTTATCTAATTTTTCCAAACATTTAGCATTCACATAGTTGAAATAGTATTGAATTAACTCGCTGCTTGGGGAATCAGCACTTTTGACAACTTATTCCCAGTCACTCAATTGAATAATAACATTTATTCAGCAAATCAATAGAGGGATACGTAGATAATCTAATTTTGGAAGGTGGCATTCAGCATCTCTGATACGCAGGATCATTCCTAATCTTTCCACATTTTCTCATGTAATTCAAAAAATGCACTGAAACTTTTTCAGAAAGCTTTTTTATCACACAAGCTTCTTTTATCCCCAGGTGTCTCTGAATTTTATGCACTAATTACTAAGATGGATTCTCGAGATAAAACAACTTACAATATGATCATGACAATACTTATTTTACTGCTTTTATACAGATGCTTCACTTTTGACATAAAGCTACCATTTTTACAATGCACTTATCAGAGAAAGTATACCTGGAGACACGTAAAAAGTATAAAAATTTATATAGCTGTTTTAAGCAATCTTAGTATAATCCAAAGGCTTTGCCTAGCATGTGACCTACCCTCTTTCACTGTAGACTTTGTAGGACCTATAGCTATCAACACTCTTCTCTATAAATAAGAAAAGAAAAACATTCTCCTAAATCTGAGTAGCTTTTAATAGGACTATCAGATGCAAAAATTAAAAAAAAGTAAAAAAAAACCCACAAAAAAACCCCCAAAACTCAGTTGATTAAGATTCTGAGTAACAGAAGCAGATGGGAAAACAAGTAGTTAATAACAATTATTGTCCACATTTTTGAAAGGCAACTCCTTTATTTCATCAGATAAATATAAGAATCCTGAACTCTTATTTTGGACTAGTATTGATTTTTCTCATAGTCTTATCTATTCACCAGCAAACAGAGAACATCAATACCACCTCCAGCTCTTCCTAGTACACAGAAACATGCCACATTGCCTCTCCCAAAAATTACAATATGCCATCACACTTAGCCTTCTCTAAGAAATCAACCAACCAGTTGAAACAAAAAGATATTAAACTATAATTTTAGGGAAGGTTTCTAACTCTGAGGCGATGTTTCTGTGATGATTTTGAAGCACCAATTTTCACATCATTCTAATTCCCATGACAGCTATTTCTTGTGTCTTACTTCTCTCAGATGAAACAATTCTGAAGAGTTATGGCTATGAGTGCACAGATACAAACAGTTACATAGCAAAAATCCATTTGATGTGAAGATCAAGACAAGCCAAAGCCTTTGTCACATGATGATTCATAGGCACTGTTTTACCCTATGCCTTAGAAAACATTACTGTACAGACTATCTTTACACTGTGCAGAGTTTCCTATGCTAGTATTAGTGACACCTTTGCTCTTTTCCAACACCTCTGTGCACGTGGGAGTGAGAAATTGTAAACACCACTGTCTGCTGCAGATTTATGTTAATGTTGAATAAAGGAGTCAACAGAGGATAGAAACATACTTTTGAGCATTGATTCCATCAATGGCCTGGATCATCCTCTCATTCAGTTCCTCCTCAAATCTTCTTTTCTGTGATTTTGTTCTGAAGTGAAAAATGTGGGAAGTTTACATCTTTATATTATTAATAAAAAGAAACTTTAAACAATGGGTTGACAGCCAGCATAAACTTGTGAGGTTTTAACATTTATGCTGCAATAGCAGCTCTAGGCTTCAGGCACACAGAGCCTCATTAACAAGCTCTTAATAAAAACAGCACAAGCAACAGTCTGACACACACAAGACTAGAGCTTAGCTATAAGTGAGCCTTTAAAAAACAAACACAAGAAAACATTCTGTAAAAAAATCAAAACAAGAGAGTTCAAGAAATTCTTGTTTAAGTAAAGCTTTCCACAGTATTATGAAAATGAAAATATGCTCAAATTCGTAAAATATCCCTGTTCCTTGTAGTTATTTAAAAAATTCTTGTCAGAATTCTATGATAAGCAATAATGTGCTAGTGTACTGAGGAATACTAAGTATACTCTACTGAAAGCCTGCTAACTCTTCTTTTCTTGGAAATGTTTTATTAACTTAAGAAAACTGAGCAGCAAGTCTGAAATCAGTCTCAAATATATGTGATGTTTCTCTATTTGCAACTTATAACACAAATGCAATGAAAAAAAGGATCTTTTCACCAGACTCAGCATGAACCCAACAGAGGATCATCAGGCTGGGTTTGTCTTTGCTAACATATGGTACTGCAAACATAATCTGTCCTTTCAGCAGTTGTGCTCTCCTTAAAAATTAAATATTTCAAATATTGTCTGAAAATCTCTGCCTCTTGAAAACTTAAATCCAGTGCTAACTTAAGACATGTTTTTTAAGAAGTCAACAGTCAGATCAGAAATTCGACTCTTTCCTCACCAGAATTTTCTTAACCTACAAATTGAACCCTGACAAAGGTAAAACAGATTTTCTTCAACATCAAGTGTTTGGTTTATTTCCCAAATTGATACGTGGTTGCAGGATTCAAATTCATACAGAAATTATATTAGTGTACTTACAGTAACCTCAAACAGCCCAACTGATTTAATGGCTATTCAATGCTATAGAATTTAGGTAAGAAAGTGTTTACAACTTATGTTTCGCATACAAAACAATCTGCCTAGGAGAAATAACTAGGCAGATGAGGAGACATCATCTAATCATATTTAACCTTCCTGGCAGATCTCTAACAACCTAACACTATCAAATAACTAGATAAGAGCTAAGACTGCCACAAACAGAAGCCTACAGTCAGACTTCAAAACTGCACATTTTCATATTCTAATAAAATACTGATTTTCAAAGTGCTTATTATCATTTCAGCTCTCTTCTGTGAGAATGACTAACTAGCTTACCTAGGATTCCAGTTATATGCCTCACTATGAACTCTAGGCTCCAGTAATGCTTTCTAGAAACACCTTCTGTAATATAGTACCAAGACCCATGGTAACATTTGTATTTTTTTAATCTCTTTTGGAATGGAATTTAGAAACACAAAGGCAAAACCACCTCAGAATCTTCAAAAAATGCATTATTTGCAAATATCACAGCCCAATGATCTTTCTTTTTGTCAACAGGCTGATAGAAGTCCTTTAGACATATGGTCAAAATTTAAATGCTCAGTTTTAAAATCAGAGACTGTTTTATTAATGTCATGCATATTCAGAAAAAAACTTGATTATATTCTAGAACTTAGTGATATTTTAAGTAAATCCGTAACTCTCCAGTAACCTGGGATTTGTTGAGGAGACATTTACCACGCACTGAGATGGGGAAGGAACAGACAGAATGACTTATTTGCACTACCAAAGACAATACAAAATACAAATTCTTAAAGGATTCTTTAAAATGTTTTTATAGTACTTCTGATGTTACTTATAATTTAGCAAGAAATACATTATCTAAAGTGTTATCAGGTCATTAAAATAAAAATTAACCATTCCAGGTTTCTAACAGTGTTTTGTGTTGGTTTTTTTCTTTGGTTTTTTTTGTTTGTTTGTTTGGTTGGTTGGTTGTTTTTTTGTTGTTGTTGTTTTTGTTTTAAACAGATGTCTTTTTTTTCTTGATTTAGAAATTCTGGATGGTTTTAAAGAAGTGATCAATTCAACTCTGTTTCCATTTCTCACCATCCTCCCCTAGTCACTGAAGTACCCAGCAGGAGAGTGAAACATAAATCTATAGTGATTTTGCAAACATTTTGCGAAGCAGGAGCACAAGAAGACCACAACGTATCTTTTCAATGCTTACTACTGCAAGCATACAGACTTTGATAAAATAAAACAGAAGTAAATCCAAAGTAATTAACACAATATATAAAATTTTAGCATATATTGTTAGCTGTCCTAACAAAATTATAGAACAGTCCTTTCCATCTTCCCTTTTCTTACCTCCTCTTTGCCTCCTCTCAATTTTCCTGCATATAATTTTCTCCCCACTGGTAGAGTAATTGGGTTGTTAGGAGGAACAAATAGGAGACCATCAACACACTTATACTAATTCAGAATAGTGCTATTTGTTATAAGGAAGGGTATTTGCGATTCATAAATTACATGTCTGCCAAATCTGTTTCCACAGCCCTTCGCTATATAAGAGGCATCAGCTGAAAATAGTTTGGGTGAGAATCAGTCCTCAACATTTGAAAACATGCCTTATGTACATATCAACGTAAATGAATGCATATGTGTCTCTATGCACTTTATATGAATAAGTGATCTTAATAAATTTATTTACCTCTCTCTGCAACGCTGAAAATGATATTGCCCCATGGGAACATCCTAAAAAAACAAAAGACCTATGAGCTATAATAGACATATTGACTATGTTGTTTAAAAAATCATGTTCAAAACAGGATCAAGTAAGAAGAGTTTTCAATACAAATACTTTTAGCATTAGATTAAAACTGCCTAAAAGAAAAATACAGACAGAAGTGAAAATGGAGAGACCTGGAGTCAAACCTGTCTATCCTTATAAACACTAAGTAACTAATACAACAATCTGAATCCAAGAATATTTTGCCTTACCAGAAAGTTACTGCTTCAAAGTTATTACTGTTTTAATGTAGCCCAAATTCCTCCCAGCTTCAGCAAAACACAATGTTAAATGTTTTTGAGAAAAACACACCTGAGTGGCCAAACACAGCCAATGGCTATTATTTTTTATTGATAAGCAACAGCAGCCGTGACAGCCACATTTATTTTGTGATTAATAATGATGGCTGGGTAATTTCTGTAATGAACACATCACAATCTCATTCTGATGCACTGTATTTATTGAACAAGATGGGTTATGTGGTTTAATTGTAAAAGCAATAAAACTGAATTCCCATGTTGAAAACTATTAGAATTTACCTTTACATTTGCACTTCTTAGAAATAGAAGATAATGTAATGTACAAGTTGTGGACCAACACCAGTAAAATAGTGCCAGCAAAATTAAAAAAAAACATTCTGTTCATTGTAAAAGATGCAACATTCCACAGATGCACTGTGAAACTCAAGCCATCAGCCATACCTGATGAATAGTTATTGCACCTTCAAAAGGTAGAGGCTGCAGTGAGTATAGATTTGGATCCCAGAGAACCCTTCTAATACAGTCTACTCCAGGTATCACAGGGATATTCTAATTTCACAGCCTTTGATCCAGGTTTGGTCATGCTCAAAATGAGGAATGTGGCTAAATAGCCCATAAAACACAGGGACTGCCTCTGTATGAAAAGTACTGTTTCCCAAAGGTGCTGCACTCTTGCTTTATATTCTAAATGTCTTTCCACAAGATGAACAGCAGCCACCCGACATGCTGTGATGGGGGCTCAAATTCAGAGGGTCAAATTGTGTAAGTACATTGGACTCCTTTTAATTCAGAGATATAGCAAGACACGGCTCCTTAGAAGCTAATCCAAAGCTTACATGTCAATGGAAAAGCTCCCAGCAACTTCACTGAGTTTATGCTCTGTACAAACGCATGTATCTTCTGCTATCAGAAATAACCAGGTATTTTGCAGTGAACACCTTTTCCCTTTCAAATATTGCTAAATTGTATGAAATGACATAAGTAGGCTCCTACTGTTGTGCTAATCTTGCCGTTTTCAGTGGTCATGCTGTCCCTGTGGTGCAAGTGTGCAAATGGCTTGGCTGCTCCCCAAGATTCCAGGTACCGGGTCATGCGGACAGATGCTCTCATTTTAGCTCCATCAAGAGTATGTCGAGGTCTAATGTGGTGCTGAGGGCTCCGCTTCTCTCCCTGGTTGACAGACAATAAAAGGTTATTATCAGCCTTGGTGCTCATTACCTTTTGAAGTAACAAACCACCATCTGGTACCACATATCTGCATGCGTAGGTACTTAAAAATGGAAAGATGCTAAGAACCTGCAGTTCATAATGATATTGCTGGGAAATATCAGAGACTTATTTCTGAAGAGCGGGAAAGATTTGCAATGCAAACATGTATTTGTAGGCATCAGTAATAGCCCTGATCAATATCACATGGTAGTGAGTTATTCAATAAAGAGATTAGTGGTCCTGCTCAAAAATAACTATGCCCACAAAATAGAAGTACTACTAACCTTAGGATTAATTACAAAGTAAGTCTTAACATTATGTTCTTTCAGATATGGGTCCCTCACGTCTCCATCCCCATCTTCCACTTTGTAAGCTCCATTCAAATGTGCCAAGGTGACTGAGGTGATGTGAACACGGCTGAAATGATATTTTAAAAGAATGACAGAATCACAAACACTGATCAAAAGCATGCCTGGAACCAGATTCACCTTTTTTAAACTAGTTTTGGATACACTTCTTATATGCTGCTCACTTCATTTACAGTCCCAGTAATCTCATTTTTAGAAGTTGTAATGGGCATTGTTCTAAAGGCTTCCACCCACAAAACATACTCTTAAATCACAGGAAATACTGAGTGCCTGGTTGTTTTTTTTAAAGGCAACTAAAGAACTAGTTCAGGCTTCTCCATGAAGGCTGGTGGCTGTATTCATGGTACCTATGCATTTCTCCATGGTACAAAACCCGATGTGACCAAAGGTGAACAGAGAGGCCTCTTACCCTGGGACTCCTCCAGCTTCCATGTGATTTGCCAGAGTAACATCATGTGACCACACATCATACTGCCACTTCTGCAGCCCAATCACGCCACAAAGCACATTCCCAGAGTGCACTCCTACACGCATATTAATATCAACTCCAGTTGCATCTCTCACTTTCCTGTGGTTAAGAAGAAAATCTGTGTTAATATACCTACTAGAGTCTTTGTTTTCTTTAATTACACCAGTCAAATTATCAGTAACAATAGTGATAACATTTCTTTTCAGCATTGCCTCCATTCTTTTAATGTTAGGATTCTTTTCACATATTACTTTTACTATTGTCTATATTTTGGAACTATTTAAAGTAAATACTAAATTTCAAGTCCATGTTTGAAGTCCCTTCTTTTATACTCATTTGAAATTATTTGGGAAGGCTGAAGTAAGTAGTGGAAATGTTTGGTCTCATGGTAGAACTCAGAGTCTACAGGCAGCCTTTGGTAGGTCTTTTAACTCAGTGACAGTCCAATAAACATATGTTGGAGATCTGGAATTACTGTTATGCGCCCTCCTATCTGAAGATCCTAATACCTACTTTGGAGAACTTCTCATATCTGGCTTCTGTTGATGCCAGCACTCTTGCATGACTGCTTGCAAATGGTTCTGCTCTGGGAGGAAGATTTAGAAATGTAGCACCTCAGGATGCTCTACAGACTGGTGGCTCAAACACTATTTGAGGATATGGTCTCAATGCCATTCAGCTCAACAGCTTTCCACACAGCTGGTGAACACTGTACCCACTAGGTCATTATAAAAAGAATGAGAGGCCATTCTCACTGTCCAGACCATATCTAAACTTTTGACCTTTCCTGTGACTTTAGACAGAGATGAAGTATCTGTTCACCCCAACCCAAATCCCAGAAGAGCCTCAGAAGAACATACGTAAGATAGATATTAATATTTCCATAAGATCCCAGGTTGGTGACTAAAATCAAACTACCAGAATATTTTCAGACTTATGTCAAATGTAAATGACATACGTAAAGAATAATAAAACTAATTCAGATGTCTTCAGGCTTATGAAGTTCTAATAAATGGGAAGATTGTAACTTAATTGGATTTATGTATTTAAGCCCCAACTTGTGTGAACCAAAATCTAACCAGTAATAAGGAATATGTACATAGATTTACCTTGGGGGAATTCAGGGCATTGATGGAAAGAACGATTATTGAATAAGAAACCCAAGGTGCTCTTGTGTATTTGTGAGGTTCATAGTTCTAGCAACATCTTCAGTCTCAATGATGAGAATCATTAGCTTCATACCTTTTGAATTACAGCATTAAACTGGCCTGTTTCTGTTCTTTTTTTGAAAGGGAACATAGAACTTAACAGGCTTAATTTGCTATGGTAAATCCTAAGTGTAAGCAGTAGTTCTCAAGTGTTCTTTTTTCTGGGAAGTGAAAATAACAGGCCCATGACTGAAAGTATTTTGTTAGACTGTGTTTTGAAGCTATTAAAAAGAGAGGAGAAATTTGAATTCCCTCAGTCTCTATCAAGTGTTTATTGATAACTCTTTTCACTTTGCCATTTCACACTGTTCTCCTGTAGCTGACACACTTGAAAATGAACTGCTTGTAAATTAACTTTGTAAGCAGCTGGCAAATGACAAATACCACTTTGCTCAGCGCAAGGAATAACAGTGTTATACAAAACTAGGCAAAGTGGAAGAGGAACTTTATCTTCAAGGAGTGCTTGTTGAAAGGCTGCCCTGACATATTCTACAGAGCAAGCCATAAAGTCTGCTTTATAATAAGCTCTCGGGAGTTAAGGAAGGGTGCAAGCAAAAGATGTTCCAGAACTGAATCTTCTCTTCTGTCTTACAAATTAAGGAAACCTCAGAAGATTTTAAATTAGAAGTGTTACTCTAGACCAAATTTAGCCTGAAATTTGAATTGAGTTTGTAAAGACTGTATGTTTTTCATAGGCATGGTTACCTTGCAGGTGGTAGTTGTAGCAACCTTACTCCACACAAGCAAGAGTTCAGGTCATTAGGAAAGCACCTAGGCTATTTCTCTGAGCTTAACTCATCAGTAATACTGGACGAATGTATCAAAGACTCATCTAGTCTTGTCTTACACATTTTAATGCATTCAGTGAGCCTTGAGCACTTAGTTCCCTGCAAATTGAGAGCTTCAAAAGCATAGTTCTTTTTTTGGATCAGACCTTCAGGAATGAAATCATACCTTTAAAAAATTAATTATTATTTTGTATCAAGCTTTCAAACTGGTACAACCAACAGTGTCTTTGACTTTCCACTGAAATGGAACTCATTTCACACCACCAAATCAAAGACAGCTTTTGAGAATCTGTGGCCGAGAGATATGTAAATTAGGAAGTCATCAGACTGACAAGGGGGTGGAGTTTGGGCTGAAGCTCATACAGCTTATACATTAATACGCAGACATATTTTGCCTTAACAGATAAGCTCTACCCTTAACACACCTAACAAAGGCAGCCAGCTCTCAACATCAGAGGCAGCGCTAGGGAACATCCCAATCCCAGGCAAGCAGGCTGCCAATAATCAGAAACATCGGATTTGTTACAATATAGAGCAGAGAAACAACGTAATTAATTCATGAAACCAGTAACATGTTTAAATGTAAACAATCCATAATGTAGTGAAGCTGAACTGCTCAAACGGAGCAACATACAATTAGGAAGTAAGAGTGAATAAAGCTTTTTACTACAGTTCACCTAGTAATTTGGTAAAATTCCTCCTTTTAGCTTCAATGAGAACTGGAACTAAAATCATATTCAGGTGGTGAAATCTATATAGAACTGTTAATCTAAACAGTAAAGTGCTTTGTTTCAGGAACTTACACAAATGTTTATTGAGAGACACACGTCCAACAGCAAAATAACCTCAACAAACTACTCCTAGTTTTACAAGCCACAGAAGTGTTTCGGGATACACTTCCTCACAAAGATGGAGAAATCACAAAACAGATGGACATGATTAACAGTCAGTAACTTTTATTCACCTGCAGGCTCTAACACTTGACATAATATTTTGAAAGCATTAAAAAACATGGGGTACAGATTCCTACTTCTTACAGACATGTAAAACAGGCTGTGATAATCAGGCATCTGTCTATGTCAGTGTACAAGTCAGATCATAATGTGTTGTACAACTCAATTTTCTGCTCTGTAAGGCTGCTCTTACCAAGGAGGACCTCATCATCCAGCATTAACAATGAACACACTTGATAGCAGCTTGAGCACAAAGTTATTTCAAATAAAACTGGGAAGTTCTGAAGTGTGAGGAAGTGACAGATTGCTCTGAGCTCAAGTAAAGCATTGCACTGGGACATGTAAAATTATACTTTCAGTTTTTTCTGAAGAGCAATTTATGGCTTGAGCTAAGCATTGTTTTTCCATCAGCCAGAATTTTAGGTCAACCCCAAAAAAAGAGGGGGAGTGAAAATCTAGGGATGGAAACTCTTTTACCTACTGCTCTACCGAAGGGTTGTCAGCTTTAATTCCTCATATCCTAGAGAAGCAACTTACTGAATTATAAAAATGTGCTAGTATATCTAAGTAAGAAAGAGAAAGCATCCAGTGAAAACAACTGAGGAAACAACTAGATCTGAGGATTTTAACGCTTGGCAAGGACAAGTATCATTAAAAAAATAAATTTATTTGGACACTATGGAAGGTACAACCGTATCTGGATGAAAAGAAAACATTTTAGAAAACACAGCAACCTGATTCTTGTACTAGGGTTAGTTTTACCAATGACTCTGAAATAAGGAGATGAAAATCCCCATTTCCACACATCCTTCACCTTTTCTGTGAATACCTTAAAATGAAAAGAACCAAATTTGCATTAATCAACCTGCCCATACAGTAATCACCCTAGACTGAATCACAAGACCAGGCAACTGAAATCCAGACACCTCTTATGACTACAATTGCACATGCATGAGGGTAATATTTAAAGTTTAGAGGATTTCCTTTTGTATGCCTGTTTAGTTAATCACTGAGACAGCACTGTTCAACACACTATCCATTTCATGATAGCTCTATAGGGTTTTTTTAAACAATCAAACTTTGGTTTTAAAATTTGGTATACTCTCCTGTAAGTTTCAGTTCCAATTTTGATGGTTTTGCCCACATCACATTTACCACTGTCCATGTAGCAAAGTAAGCAATTACCTCATTCTTGTGTGGTGGGTGGTACCACCATGACTGCAAAAATGAAAGCCTTCGAAGTCCTAAGTGATGCCTATTGGGATAGTTACTATCTCATAATCACGGAATCACTGAATAACTGAGGTCAGAAGGGACCTCTAGAGATTGGCTAGTCTAACTCTGGCTCAAAAGAGGGCCTGCTAAAGCAGGTTGCTTCGGGCCGTATCAGTTGGATTTTTAATATTTCCAAGACTGGGAACTCCACAAGCTTCCTGGGCAACCTCTGCCTGTGCTCAGTTGCCCTCAAAGGGAGAAAAGTATGTCCTGATATTAAGGAGAAACCTCCTGAGTTTCACTTTGTGCCCATCACCTCTTGTCCTATCACTGGGCACCACTGAAAAGAGCCTACCTCTCTCTTCTATGCAATATCAATGCAATGTACTGATGAGATTTCCCCTCTCAGCTCTCTCATCTCCAGGTTGAGTCCCAGCTCTCTCAGCCTTTCTTCATATAAGCAATGCTCCAGGTTCTTAATCATCTTTATGGTGCAGTGACAAGATAGCTTGGCTCAACTCAGCATCTTTAAACATTTCTTTGCTGAGGTTGAGATAAAAATTACCATGCTGGACCCAGCAGTGAAACACATCAACTACTGCAGCACATCTATAGATGGAAACAAGAGAATTTTTATTGTTGAATATTTAACAAAAAGTTCAGCACTTACTTAATGGCTTCACACATGTCCAGTCCCATTTTCACACAATTCTTGGCATGATTTTGAAGAGATATAGGTAGTCCAGAAACACAGTAATAGCAGTCACCTAGGATTTTAATCCTCATACATTCATTTTCCTGTATGAAAAAGCAAGGTGAGATGGTTACATAAAGTTACATTGAGTTACATAAATGAGGGGTTACTGTTACAAAGACTGACTTAAATGATATTAGCAAAATCATTCTACTTAGACTTGTTTCAGTAGAAAAGGATGTGGCTTGCTAAGTGCTGTCAGGTAATTTTCTATGGATGATTCCTCCATCTGTTACGGTCTTTCACGGGCAAAACTAGGAAGAAAGTGCACTGCAAAACATTTATCTGCAGTGTTGTTCACACTTAAGATTAAAGAACTGAGCAAAAGTATCATATACTCAATCTAAATAAAGCCTTTTTATTTGAAATCAAAAGATCTAGCCTTCCACATCTACATCTTTGAACATGTACTATGCAATTCTTTCTGAAACAAGCAAACATAATCTTATTTCTATCTTTTGTACTCTAAGGCTACATAAAGACTTAATTTTTTTTAACCAATACTGGACAATAGCTTTTGAACTGGTAAAAAAGGAAGAAAATTTGTATCTGTTTTAGTGTTTCTGATTTCACCTTCACACATAGTATGAATTTTGTAAGATGTAAGTTTTATAAAAATGACACCTAAATACACAGAGGAAAATATTCGGATTATATTTGAATCTTTTCTTGAGTAATTAAGAGGCTGCAGTCAGTAATTAACATTGTTTTGATCAGCATTGTCTCCCCTGTCCTCTAGTCTCTCATGATTTTCCAGAGATCAGGAAATGGACTGCATCAGTCTTCTATCTTGAGTTTCTTAATCCTTTTTCTTGTAAAAAATCTACTTAAAGACCTGTTCACCTTCCATTATGCTTTATATGGCTCTATGAGCTGTCTCTATTGGTCTTATTTGAGAGAGCTATCTTGGGTTTCACAGATTGTCACACTAGCAGAAGAAACATTATTGCACTCAGACTAGAGCCAGTTTTTTTCCTTCACACATTTCCAGTGTAATCTTCTGAGAAATGCTGTCTGGAGGCAGAAGAGTCCACAAGAAAAATATTCTAAAGACGACTTACTTATTTAGATTAACTGCAGAACCCCAGTAGAAACTCACCTTTGCAATCTGATCAAACTTGCCAAACAGCTCGTTTAGCATGTGCACCAGTTCCCCTGGAGAACAGTCACTGGCCAGGCGGGTGAATCCCACAATATCAGCATACAAGATGCTACAAGAGAAATGAACAGAAACTTGGTCACAGTTTCCTGCTGCAGAACACAGATTTATCAATCAAGAGCAAAACCTGAAAGTAGGCATTCTGGATTTCAGAGGTATGCCCCTACACAAAACAGCCACTGATAAACGTAGAGCAATAACTATATTTATAGGGAAACCTGAATTTACCTTTACAAGCGTTAGATTTACATGTAATATATACCTATTTTTCCCTTTAAAGGTATTACCTTCAAAGCTATAACCTATACAAGTATACCTATATTTATAGGTACTTGTAGGCCTTCTATACCTATACTTGTTACAGTACATTCAAAAAACAGAAACTCTTTTCCTGCTCACAAATTGCCATTACAATAATGGCAATTGTTCCAATAAGCATGTTTGTTATCAGAAATTACTTAACAGCTTTTTATCATTGCAGACATTTTCTGTCTAGATTTACCTGTCAAGGATATGCAGCAAGTTCTTATTCTCTTGTTATTCTGGCGGTTAAATTCAAGCTTGATTGCTAAGATATTCAAGCCATACACTACATTTCTATCCACCAAGAAAAGTTGACAAACTCATAGAATCAGGCTAAGGAAAACGTACTTACAAGTGAAAATGAACTTCCTCAATCCCTTTAAGGCTTGTTTTAAAAATGTGCTTTCTAAGAATGCCATTCAAATTAACTTGTCCACTCAAAAATAGAAAAACAACTTGTAAGGATCAAAGAACATTGGAAATCAATGGTGAATTATTTTTCTAACTTTTAGACACGTAAAATTAATAAAGAATTCGATTTGTAAGCAGAATATTTAATTTCAGGTATTGTGTAAAATACTTATGTGGAACAGTTATTGCTGTTTACATTACATAAAACCTGAGAAGTTATCCAGTTAAGGAAATTACAAACTCAGAATAACGTAAGTTACACAAATTATAATTTTGACTAGTACACATGAAAGCAAACTTTGGTTCTTTAACCTGAAAAATCAAGACATTATGAAGAAATCCTGTTAACAGAGGGCTTTTTAAAAAATAAAACTCCTATGTATTATCATTTGTGTTGCTTTTCTGGAACACAGAATTGATAGCATTTGATCAAATCAATGGATACTAAACCTTAAGTTGTTGATAAACGTATTAAAACAACTATTTCCTTTACTGTTCTCTTAACATTTTCTTTTCAATTTTTTATTTCTGACTGTTGATACATTTTACCATAGTACAATACCTTACATTGGTGTGCCTTTTGACATACAAATTGTGGAAGTTGTTGGTATTTTCCAGCTGGCCCGCCTTGGGACCTTGTAACCTCTGAATTATCTCTGCTTTCATTTCCATGGCAATGTGAGCAGGCAGTAAAGAAAGTAGGAGACGTTCCTAAAATATAAAATTAAATGTTCACAATTTGTTTAAGAACAAAAGTAGTGTAGAAGCAAAACTGCTCAAAGAATAGGCTACTGTAAATAAGCTAGAATATTCTGATGAAAATTACACTCAGGCATTTGTCTGGTATGGCCTCCAAAATTATTCAGTTCCTTGAAGATCCTGACAGAGATATACACACACATTTCCAAGTAGTATCTCACTTCTTCAAGGTTTTGTGTATATTAGAAAAAGCTTAAGCTAAAGTTAACATCAAAAAAAGTTATGTGTGGTAATACATTAAATTTCTGAGTAGGATGTAGGAAATATGGAATAGCAAATAAAGCAAGAGCTTCAAGGACTGTTGAGAGGCCTTCAGGGAAATGAAGTCAAATTCAGACAAGAACAGGCTAGGTAACTTTATTAAAATGTATTTTAAACACTTCTAAAAATATTTGTAATGTATTTTAAATGTTTAATCATAGTTTTAACAGATGTTAGACTGAAAATGAAAAGAGAAAACCAGGATATAGAACATTTTAAAAATGTTGGATTTTTCCAGACTATTTTGGCATCTGCTCTCCCATTTAGCTTAATATAACATTGACAAAATAAAGTTGTTTTTTTAAAAAATATAAACCTAAAATGAAATTGAATATTAAAAAAAGTAAACAAACCTTTCCACTCTGATTAAGCTTCACCTCAAAACTGAACAAAATTTTCTCACTTTCTCAAAGGGAAGAGGCTAATTCTGTCTAAGCACAAAAATTAATACCCTGAACAACTGAGGAGGGGAAAGTCAGATGAAAATCCCATGACAGATTCAGAGAGCAGAACAGCTGTGCCAGAAAAGATGACGATCAAAATGTGCACGGTCTGCAGGTGTTACTCACAGTGATGCATCCTCTGGCTCACAACATGTTGTTGTGCAGAGTTTGCAATTCTATTCATAAAGGTACCAGAAGAAGTATAACCATTAATCCAATGCTCTGTCTGGGATAATAATTCCTGTTCGGGTCTAACGACCTTGAGTACAGCGCAGCAATAACAGGGCTATAGACTCCCTGATAGCTGCAGCTCTTCAGCTATCTATCTCTGCAACGTATAATGAAGACTTCACATTCCCCATAGCATTTGTGCATCTATATGTATAGCATTAACTTAAATGAGTCCCTGTGAAACTCATTCTGCATACACTTGGTAAGAAAACTCAGTGAATCAAGACAGAATCTTACTTTGTTGCTAAGTAATACTGTGCTAATAACTTTATTTATTTATTTATTTATTTACTTTGGTGAGATCTAAACATAACTTTAATTCATAAATTTCTATACTGCTCTTTATTTTGCATACTAAGGCATATAATTTAAGCAGTAAGGCAAGTTACGAAATAAATGTTCAAAGTAAAACATATCTGTCTCTAGCCTGAGTAAAGGAGACAAGAATGAAAGAAGGACTCTTTTCATACTGCTAGGATTTCAGATTAGACATATTGCAACTGAGGAGGATATATACAATTGACTTCCCATCAAAATGTTAATGTGGCTTTATTTCTTAAATGCAAGATTAATTTACTATCTTTCAGCATTTTAGCAAGATACATCCAAGAGGTATTTTCATTTCTAATGCAGTCCACTGGTTCTTAGTGGAGGTATTTTGCTAACTTATAAAGAATGCCTGAAAAACCAAAGGATTTTTTTCCATAATGAAAGCTCACTCTTGCAAGTTGCTCTTTATCTAACAGTCAGTTGATGTTTTGTGATGTACAGAACAGGTCAGCATTTATTAATAATTATAACAGGTGAGTTCTATTAGCTCCAGTTTTACATCCCTGGTCTCCTGCTGTACTATGGCTACTAGATGCCAGCTAGCTCAATTTCTTCCTATGATTCTGTTGTGATTCCAGACACGCAGCGAGGCAGATACACAATGTCCAAGTTACTGCTTATGTCTTTGAAACCCAGAGAGGCTGGCAAAAGGTCAAAGAGTTTTCAAGAAAGCAGTAGAAAAAGCAATAGAAAAAGTTTTTGTAGGAAGCAGTGTAAAATCAACAACAAGCTAAAGAATCATAAAAGGAAAGGGAAACAGTGTCCTTATTTTGTAGAGAACAACAGAAGAGACAGGACATGTCCCCTCCTTTTTCTCTCCAGGCAAGACTACTATTTCATGCCACTTAAACATTCTGGTGAAGAACTTCCCTCCAAAGAAATGGTTTCCTTCCTCCATTCCCACTGTCCAAAAGAGAGGGTTACAACCAGAGGTGGTTTTAGAGAACTGCAACTGGTGAAGCACACTGCAAAATATCCTGCCATGCCCAGCTGCATCTAAATGCTTCAGCCAGCTTCTCCATCACACAGGCCAAGATAGTAATCTTACCACTTCTGTGATAACGTGTTATCAAGTTACATAATACATTTCACATAGATAACTGTGAAAAAAGCTGAATCTCAACTAGTTATGAAGATGGTGCCTTGCTGGTCAGCTAGTCAAAACTAAAATGGTTGCAAATACATTTTTTCCTTCTCTTTCTGCTAAAAGATCCTAAGAAATGCAAACCATTTAGGAACACCTCTTATTTTATGTTTTGTCATCTCTGGTGCTAAAAAGAGTACAGTGGAAGGACCAAACCCAGTTACTACTCAGATTGCAGTGCCTGATGTTGTGCACTGAAATTTCTGGAGACTGAAACAGTGTGAGTAACACAGCAAATCAAGACTGCTGCTTATGATGGGCTATTATTTGATAATACATTTTGTACTATTCTCGCAAAGAGACTGAGATAATCTACACATCAAAACCTAGGTGAACTGACATTCAAGACACTAACTTTGTGACAAAACACTTGTCTATTTGTAGTAGACAGAGAAGCCATGCTCAAGAGCTACAGTCTGCAAGAAAAAAAGCCAAATAAATTCTGAATGCAGGTTAAGATGAAGCATTTAAAACTCATCAGACTAATAACAGTACACGCTTCCAGTGAAAGAGAAACTGCAGTGCTATGGCAATAATGAAAATTGGCTCGTAAACGTCTTTTCCTAAAATACTACTAACATCACCTGACAGCCAGCACATGTCATTCATGCACACAAGACTCTTTCCTGACTCTTTTTGTTCTCTAGGTCTGTGCCTTCACCTCATACTCAGATCACTTGTAGCTGAGATCTTAAAGCCCTAGGGCTAAAAGACAGAGCACATAATCCATACGGAATACATTATACTGAATTCCAGTACTGTAGGGTTAATTACTCCCTTCTTCTCAGAACGTGTCCATCTGGATTCCAGAAGATGGCTAGCAAGCAGTTATTCTTCCTGGATTCTCTAAATAAGGGTTTCCAGTGAAATCTGTCAAACTGCTTTTTGAATCCCCGGTCTCTGAAACTCTCACATGCAAGTTGATTTCCTTGTCAGAATTTTCCTCAAATTTTACAGATCACTTCGGCAGTCATTGCCAGTTATTCATCACTCTCCTAAAGCTTGATAAAAGATGTTTATTTAGCTAGAGCAAGTTAGCACAGCACAGTTAAAGATCATAGGGTTTTTTCAAGGTGACAGTTGCATTTGCAGTATCTTGCACAATGGAGGTCACACTGTTGTTATGCACTAAGCAAGCAAAATATCCTCAAATGCTTGGTACAGTACATTTTCTTAAGTATATATTTCACAAATCAAACTCTTCTTAGTCTGAGGCAATAACACTTTATTTATTTGCCCATTCCTGTTTTGTTATGTAAACTACCAATTCTGATTTGCTCATTTTTACAGGAGTACATGACTAACAACTCTTCTCTTTATTGATGCATAAATAGTTCTAAGAATTTATAAGATGCAAAGGCCAAATATTTTTCTGATCTCTTGAATAATACAGACAACAGAAGGTCATCATGGAGACACAAAGATACTCCGATAGATCTCATGAAGTTAAAATTAGCTTAGTGCCTGACTCTCAATGGAAAGAAACTATCCTTCAAAGCAATTCACAAAATCTAGAATTAAACTCCTCTAGGGGCAACTCTCTCATTCTCTCTCATGTATGGAGGAAACTGCAGGTCCAAATTTTCATCTTATTGGCATAAATGTCCATTTTTGTTGTTGAGCTTCTTACACTGAAGAAATATGCAGAAAAACTGCATATATGTAGATCAAAGAAGTGATATAGGGGCATTTTTGTCCCTTTAGCTCCATTTTTTTTTCATTTACAATGTAATTTAGGACACTTAATTTTGAATTTTACTTTTCTGTCGTCTGGGCTTTTTTTCTTTTTTTTTTTTTTTCTTTTTTTTTTTTTTCAGATTCCTGTGGCATGTACCTAATCATCTATTTAGCAAGTTTCAGAAACCCAGTCAATAAGTCAGCAGCAAGAGCTCTAGAAGCAATTAGCCTATACACACATCCAGCTTCACAAAAAAGTTTACAAATAAAAATGGATAAAATGAAGTCTACAGCTGCCCTTGAAATGTACCAAGAAATAACCTAAAAGAAATTTATCTTGTGACACCCGATCAAACAATGTTGAATCAGTCATGTGGCTGATATAGATGGTGATCAACAGGGTACCTGTTAGACAAATTAAGGCACTGTTCACCCAGATCTCATGCACATTCTCTTAAATACTCCTACTAGGATAAACAGCTGTAAATTGCCTTTTCTGAAAGCTGACTTGGACTCTTTAATGGGAGGAGAAATGCTTTTTTAAAAAATTAGGTGCTATTATCTCCTTAAATTTAGCCTATATTAGTAGCCTCCATCAATCCTATTACTTGTCTTGAGGCCATCAAATTGCATTTTACTCATACACATCTAGGAAGGTATTCAATCTTGATTACAGAGACATCAAGAGATGGAGAATTTCATCAAGTCCTTAGCTTTTTGCTTTAGTGGTTAATCAGTTAAAAACTGTTTCTTACTTTAAAGTCTTGGTCCTGTTATATCTTTCTCAGCTCAAGATTAGTAAACTCTTTCTTCGTAAAGCTAAACACTGATGAGATTAGGTTATTTTCTTGATTGGGTAAACAGACTTAGCTCCATAAATCTCCTGCTCCCGAGTATTTTCTACAGTCTCTTCTCTAAACTCTTAACAACCTTCAAACATTTTTTGAAAGTTCATTTGGTACAAATCAGGCTTGAGAAGAGGGCTTGTGCAAACTGCATGGAGTTCAACAGGGCCAAGTGCAAGGTTCTGCAGCTGGGTTGGGGCAAGCACACATACAGGCTGGGTGGAGAATGGATCAAAAACAGGCTGGAGGAGAAGGACTTGGGGGTGATAGTGAATGAGAAGCTCAACATAGATGACAATGTGCACTTGCAGCCCAGAAAGCCAACAGTGGCCTGGGCTGCATCAAAAGAACCATGGCCAGCAGATCAAGGTGACTCTCCCTGTACACTTGGCTCTTGTGAGACCCCCCTGGAATACTGTGTCCAGTTCTTGATCCCCCAACATAAGAAGGACATGAAGCTCCTAGAGACAGTCCAGAGGTGGGTCACGAAGATGTTCTGAGGGCTGGAGCACCTCTCCTATGCAGACGGACTGAGAGAGTTGTGTTTGTTCAGCCTGGAGAAGAAAAGGCTCAGGGGAGACTGCATAGCAGTTATTAGAAAGGAATACCCTGTCTTGATGAATATAGTTTAAAAAATATTCTGTATTTACTATCGGATCAATAGTTGGCTTTTCTTTAAAAATAAATGTCTGTGATTGCCTTCACAGATCTCCTAGATCATTAATAAGAAATAAATAATAGCATAGAGGATAAGAACTTGTTCTTGCAGAATGCAACACACATGCCAATTAACTGAACATCTCCACTGACAATTTACAGCTATCCCACTCAAAACCCATAAGCCTATGATCCTTTGATCGGAATTGTGTCAGTACTTCTAATAAGGATGCCCAGCTGCAATGCAACAAACATCTTACTGAAATCTACTGCTTTTGGAAAGTTACTTAATCTGAACCTGTTCCCCATCAAAAACTGAAAAACATTTTCACAGGATTTTATTTTCTACAAAGTTATTGAGTTCATCACTCCATTTCTTTCCACTTTCAAACTCATCATAACAGCATCTTTTATTTCATATTGATTATTATTTTATTTCATATTGATTGTTTATCTAGTGGCAGCCCCTTCCCTCATTAGGATGGCTTTATTTTTCCTGAAATACTTCCAAAAAGCTGTCATCAGCCTTGAAAAAAACAGGTAAGGATTTTTTCTGACACCTAGAAGTCTCCTACATATCACAACTTTTGTCATATTGAACCATTTTTTTACATATTTAATTGCTACTTTTGCTATCACTCATGGTTAGTACAGGGTTTACACTACAGTCAACATCTTTTCGGATGACAGAATAATGAAATCTCTCATCTGTTCATTAACAGTCTCCTAAAGGGCTCCCCATTGCTAGCAACATTCATTTATGCTTCCTTTTTTTTTTTTCCTGTGGAAAATGTATTTTTTCTAATTCCGCAAGTACAGCCCCACAAGACTTTATACCTCCTTGATTCTGTAGGTGAAATTTCAAGGCTGGCAATCCTGATATCAAAACCAGAAAATCAATACACAAGAGCAGAATGAGAGCACTGTTCCCTCAGTCCTTGCTGCTTCACCAGCCATGGGATGCAAACTGCCTCATGACAATGTTTTCAGAAAACAAGCTGCAGGAGCAGAGCGAGACAGTTTATCCAGTGAGAGAGGCAGCCCCTACTGGGGTGTTGGCCACCATGGCCAGGTGAGTGGGGCAAGCCCAGGGTGGGTCTGGCCAAGGGCCCAGGTCACCAGCACAGCCCATGGTGATGAGACATGTCCAGAGCAGAGCTGGGCCAGGGCCAGACCCAAGAAGACAGTGACAGGTGTCTGACTGGGGCCAGGGATGGATACAGGGGCCTGTAGCCAGGCACAGGCATAGTGCTGGTTTCACAGTAGCTGAGGCCATTCCAAATGGAAGAGACACAGATGAAGATTAGCTCCCACCAGAGCAGCCAGATGGGAACCTGCCCCTGCAGTGCTGTCCAGGAGGTTCTGCCCAGGGGAGAAGGGCTGCCCTCCCTGCGCTATCCCTGAGCTCCAGCCAAGCTTCCAGAAGGACCAAGGGGTCTTCAAATAATTCTGTAATGGCAAAACATGTGAACATGACTTGTTCACTTAGCAAGAATGGTACAACCCACCCAGCCTTTCGACAGAAATACACTATTGGTTTTCAGGTTAAATATGCACCATTCTGCACCCTCAGCATGCCCAGCTAATTTGCTGCTGAATAACTCTGCAAATGTACAGTTAACTTCTAGCCAGTCACCTTCATACACCAGTGTACGGATCTGAAAGCTCATTTAGATGCACAGGCTGTCCACATATTTGGCGAAGACAAATTCTTTCAAGGAACTTAGAGGATTCTTAATTTTTTTTGCATAGATTAAGGTTTGCATATGCAGACTTTCTATGACTAATTTCGCAAATGAGGTTCACTACACCTTCAGAATATGTACCTATCTTGCAGCTGTTCAAGAGCAGTCATCAAACAGCAAAACAATAGAGTAAAAACAGAACATAATGACATACACAGCCAGAGATACCTAATTGACACAATTTCAAGGTTTGCTTCTGTCTGATCCTGTTAACTCTTGCTTTAAGTTTTATATGTCTCTAGACTACCGGAATCAGCATTTTGCAAAGAATATGTCTGATGATATTAACATGGTTATTTCTGTATCAGCCTTTCATAATGCTGGCACTTGCTCAATACAATTCTTTTAAACAATAAAGCCTTTAACTCCAGTACTTCTCATTTCATATTTTGATGAGAAGAGTTTTGTGTTATTTTTTCACTATGTTTTTTTACAAAACTATACAGGTCTCTCTCATCACGTATCTTCCTTCTTCCAAAAGATCCACGGGACATATGAGGGAAGTTATTTGAGGGTACTGCCTGAAAGGTATCTATGCAGCCCTTTCCCTAAAGACAAAGTTTACCTGTTCAGCTGCACAGTTTAGAGCCAAACATCAAGTCCAAAGCAAAACCAAAGGCTTTTCTAAGGCACAGCACTACACTTAAGTAAGAGGAACATGTCTGAAGCTCGTTGACAGCATAACTCCTCCATGCTCTTCTAGCTAGAGTGATACTGGGTTTTTTTACATCAGACTGTGCCTGCTGATGTTTTAGCTGTCTGCTTACAGAATAACAACTAAGCATGCAAGGATGGATTTCTTTCTGTATTTCACTGATAATTTTCCAATATTTTATCAGGGACTATATACAGATACCACACATTCGAGTGATCAGATGTTAGTCACCACATAGAAGAAGGATCAAAATCAAGGATCAGCAACCCAACTACACCTGTAGGGAGCTCATAAACACTTCAAAGTGGGTCAGACAGAGTGGTCAGAAGCAAAGAAACACAGCAATAAAAATGAAACAAAACTGTCAATCTCTGCATTAGATTAGCCAAGAGTAGAGGTAGGTACCCATAGGTTTGGCCTATACAACAAACAGTCGCTTTAAATGGAGCGAGAAGTTTATTCAGGCAGAAGTTAATTCAAGAAATTCATTTCATCCATATATAAATGAAAAGTGAACCTACAATAAGGATCTGTCCTCCTTTTTTGTGAAACAGCAATGATGAATTTTAATGACAGAAGCTGTATATTTTAACATCTTTTTTTTCTGAGCAGCAGTAAGCGTCACCATTCACTCAGCAGCTCAGTGCCTAGCCTTGAAGACAGATGAAGCTGACTCACCCTAGGTAGAAATCAAAGAACAGGCAGATGTCTGGAGGGTATACGCTGTTACTGCATTCATAAGCAGGCTTTTTGTTTCCTCACAGTGGTGTAAATAAAATGGAACAAGAATGATTTGCATTATATCTCTATCTTGGGAATGAAAGTTTCTCTTCTGCTTATTCACTGAACATCTATCCTGCAGAAATCTCCTCATTGCTCTTCAGTGATTATATTCACTAGCTACTAAATACAGAAAGTTTAAAATGAAAAAAATTATTCCCACTGGAACACTCCAGAGAGTTTTGAAAACCAATTATCTTTATTCCGAGGAGCTTGATCAGGAAAAAAACAGTAACTTACTGTATGGCAGATACATCATAAACTACTCATAAACTTATTATTTAGCCTAACTTCACAAAAAAACCTCACAAAAAAAGCAAGCATAAATCATATAGCAAGCGTGAAAGCCTTCAGAAGTATCTTGCTTTTGTTTTCTAAAATTCCTAAACAACATTTTCCACATTACTGTATGTACAATTTCCAAAGAGTTTTCCATGTTAGATTCAGAGGTCGTTAGACATATAAGAATGCAGACAGAAATTCAAGCTTAATCCACAGAAAGCCTGGGATGGTAACTAACAAACTTTCCAGTGCCTTGTCACCTAGGGAAAGCAGATCCCAAGTGGTCAGGCACTATGATTGTGTGTGCAATGCAGAAAGAAAATCAGAATCCTAAAATTATGACCAAGAAACAAAAGAGCTGAAAGGGGAGGCCATTTAAGTAGGAAATGTCAAGAAAAGGATTCATTTTGTATTCAGAAGCACCAGGTGATTAGCTACAGCTACAGCTCCTACTGCAAGGAGGCACCCTTACTTGCTCAGGACTATTGTGGGCAAAACAACCCAGAGCCAGGGAATTTTAATTGAAATAATTAATGGCAAACAAAAATAAACCTCTCATTGTTGGCTGTAGTTTTGGGAAAAAAAAAGAAGAAAATTAAAACTGAGACAAACACACAATCTGTCCTCCACGCTTCCCAATTGCCATTTTCCTTATTTTTGCTGTGATTATACTAAATCCATCAAAACTCCTGTGATGAGGTGGGAGGAGGTACTGTAAATTGAGGTGCAATCGTTTCTGTCACTCTCTGCTTAATCCACTTCTGCTGCTCTATGCGTAATGGTTTTTGCTGCCTTTCTCCTCCTTGCTCCTGCTCCAGCCTGGGATGCTGATGGGCTGCAGTGGCCTCAGGTGCATCCCTGCTCTAGCATGGGTTGTCCACGGGCCACAGGCCTTCAGGGGTGTAGGCACCCTCTTTTGATACAGAGGATTCCCCACTCACAGAAGAACATTTCCAGCCTCCAGCAGCTGCCTGTTTCTGAACCCTGCTTGGGCAGAGGCACGTGGGCCTCTGATTAGATAATGTTTGGTGCTCGATGGGTAAGGTTTTGTACACATGGAGTTTTTCTTCAGGGTTGTTTTCATGCACCCCAAGGCTGGCTGGAGGCAGCTCTGAGTGGCATGTGGCAAGGCAGGAGTCACCCCTCCCAGCTCACCGCTGCAACCCCCTGCTCACTGCCGCTGCCAAACAGGCTCCACACAGGGCCACAGGTACCAGTGCTGCAGAAACAGGGTGTCAGCTCTGTAAGTTTTCATGTTTAAACAGGAGATCCAGGGGTTAGACAACATGCTCCATGAGTGACCCATCTTCAAAACCAGTCATCTGCCAAAAGGGACCCCGTATCTCTTCCTATTCCCAAGGAAAAATGCTTATCAGTGAGTATGAAGCTATTTTGGAAGTAGAGCCCTAGCAGCCTTTTCAAGTGAAGCTAATCCACTCCAAAATGAAATGATTTAGCAATCACTGAGTCATGCACTATATTTCCTCTTCCCCAGTGCTCCAGGTGAACTATCTAATCCCTAGGCTGCTGCACAAGGGCTGTTGTGCTCCCTTTATCTCTCTCAGGAGGCACAATCCAGTGGAGATGTTTGGCAGAACTCTTTCAACACAAGTAAAGCTGGGTCCTGGTTTCTCCTCTTGTGGGATTAGGCCCAGACTCATGGCTCTATAAAAGTCTCACATGTTGAGGGGTTTAAAATTGGTCTAATTCTTACCATTTCCATGTTTTATTTCTATTGTTTCAGAATCCCAGTTTGCACACTGATGCTGGCACATTTGTACATGTGAATATGAATGAAATATTATGTAAAAACAAACACCAAAGCTGCAGCTGATTGATTTTGGCAGTGTTATTTCTAACAGCAAATGTGACATGGATTAATTAAGTCTATGATTACTGCACTTAAATAACTTTCAAGTTTTTTATAAATTTGGAGATAGTTTGTGCTTCTTTTACCTAAAATCCTTTTTGATAATTTCCACTATACATCACTACTATACTCCATGCCTTTATTTAATTTGAAGAATTTTGAAAATCCACATTTTAAATATGGATTAACACATCTATCCATCAGAAAAGCATGCTGACAACAAGTATTGTGTTGCTATTCAAAGAAATAAAATTAAAGGAAGCCAGAAGATAATTTTGAAGACACGCCCTTTTCTGAGTATCTATAATAACCGATTAAAGATTACCATGTAATTCTCAAGATCATAATTTGTTCTTTATCACTGAAACTTCAGCAGTACAAGCACATAAAGCTGAGTATTTGGCATACAGGAATCATAATTCCTGGAATGGGAGGCAGAACTTAAAATTTACATCTGTAGTGTATCAGGATTTTCATATTTGGCTCCTGGAGAAAATATTTTACTGCTTAAAAGCTCTTTCTGCAAGATATTAGCAAAGGTTACAGAATACATACTTCTTTTCCACACCAGCATTGCTGTTCCCACCATTTACACTATATAATTTCACAGAAAATAGCAAAAAAAAAAAAAAAAAAAGACCACTTCTGCATGCTTTCAGCCACTTGTAGTAAGAAATGTTATAAAATATACTTTAAAAAATATATATTATTACACTATTGTTATTAAGAAGCCAAAGGGATAAAATTTCCTTTTCAAACTTGATTTGGTAAAGTATCCAAGGCATACCTTAAAATGGTTCTCCTCCCCAAGACAGCCTCATAGCTGTATTCAGCAGCACTTGAATTGGACATCCAGCACAGCTTAGCAATATGCAAATACTAAGTCTTGCCATGTGCTAAATACACCAATGTACTCTGATGCATCAGAGCCTTCCTACAGAAACATGCCCTATAGATTCGGTGTGGGTCACTGCAGAACTTGCTTGTTTGCAGTATTTTATTTATGTGTAGTTGTTGCTTTTTTTCCAGGGGGTCTAACTGGGAGGCAAGAAAGGAAAAGCAAGTGCTGCACTCTGAGTCAAGATCCATCTAAACAAGAGCCATTGAGAGATGCCACTGAAAGAACTCTTCAGAAGTCAGAATGGAGCAAGCAGGGAGAAAGCACGAAGTAGCAGAATATTACTTTGCTACACTGCAACCAACTTCTGCAGAGTAGACTGTTAACGGAGCATGAAGGTGACAGACAGAAGACTTCCTAGAGACCCAAAAGGGACTTGGTGAGCTTGTTTAAATGCTGGAAGCCACTGGAAGCTGTTGAACTAGAAGGACTCAATTAGAGGTTGATTTTCAAGTCTTGTTATTTCCTCTGTTTCATTAGCAATTCCAAGTTTTCCTTGGCTGAAGAGCTAACTTACTCTAAGTTAACTGTACTGTTGATAGAGCCTATTTTTTTTGGAGACTGGAAGCTATCCCACCCCAAGGACACGTAGGAGTCATGCTCCATCATATCAAATGTGGTTTAAAGTTTGAATAAACACTCTCAGTGATCTGGCAGGATCAAGTCTTTGCAGTTACACTTACTCCTGTACAGACTGCAGCCCATGCAATGAGCAAATTCTATACACTATTTGGGGGCAAAAAGTAGTTTCATATTTGGATGAGCCAAGAGAAGCTTCCATGGCAAAAGCTCATCTCTTGGCTCATAACCACTGCTGTTCAAAGAATGACATCACACATACATGAGGCAATTCTTATTTAACGCTTGACAGATAAAGGTCTGCATCTTGTCTCTCTAGTGTGACATCAGCTCCTCTGCTATTCTCCTGTATCTTTTTCCTTGTCTTCAAAGAAACCTGGAGCTTTGGTCTGAGAGTGTAGGCTGAGATACTGACAGCTGTTTCAGTGAAACCAGTCCATCTTTCTTTGGCAAAACTACAGCTCTTCCAGCAGGGCAACACTTGTTGGATTCAGGACAGTATTAGCCACACAGACCAGTCAACTCACATCTCCCAGCACAATTTCTGGATTCACATTTGTGTTCTTCAGATGCTTTTTCTAGTATCTAACACACTGAAAGGGTAACTCTCCAGATGTACTGTTTCCATTGAAGTGGTACAGAAACACAACAGCAGATGACATATGGTATTACTATGCTTCTGCTGGGAAGTAAAGAGTATAAGGGAGTAAAGAGAAAGGAACAAAATATGGCCCAGAAGGAACTGGAAATCATGTTTCTTCAGTGTAATACATGAAACAGAAAGAAAAAAAGGCTGTGCCAGCTGGCCGGATTTAAAATACCTTAAATTACCTGAATCTTAGCATTTTGCTTTTTTTTTTATAAAAAAAAAAAGGTCAACAGGAAAGCACAAGGCTACAACAAAAGCTGGGGCCCAAGTGATACTGCAGTAAACATAGTTGTCATTTTTCAAACACTAGCCAGAACATTTTTATGAAGAAGCAAGGAAAATGCCTACTGTTAATTTTACAATAACAACTGGCCCTACCCTCAATATCCATGTTGTTTAATAAACAAATATATCTGGTTACAGTAAAGTGAGAAAATAACAACAGCAAACCCGCACTGTGTGAATTCCAGTAAAATTACTCTTTCAGTATTCTTTTCATCTTCTAGAAATGTACATAAACTACCATCTGTATACTTGCATACTCAGGCTTTATTTTATACATGAATAGAGACCTAAAAATATCTTACATAAGAAACCAAATTTATTTACAAACTTACTTTTGGTAGCATAAAACTCACTGTAAAAGCTGACAAATCACCACACTATGGTGTACTATGCAACACTAAAGCACTTTTGTGAATAACACTCTGCAGATTTGTGGAATGTGTTCCAACAACAAATTATTGCTTCTGGGGCTTGTATGTGTTTTATGGTTGATAAGCAACTTCCACTCAAATTTTTGCTAACGCAAAATGCAGAAAGCTACTTTAAAAAAATCAGAGCATAAGAGAAAATGAAAGGGACATAAGTGGGATATTTTTTTAAAAATATATTTAAAAAAAAATATTCTCAAGGGTGAGAACTCATAAAATTAAAAGTATTTAATCATGCAAAAACACTTGTCCTGTCCCATGACTGCCTATTTTGTTCAAGACCCTTTTGTGAGGAAGCTCGTCTTCCAGAAACCTAGGAGGCCATATCAAGTGGATCATTCTCACACATGGGATCACTGAAACTTTCAGAGAATTCTTAGGTTTTTCTCTATAAAAGCTGTCTTTATTCTTCCATAATTCACCCTCACTCAAATGTGCACTTCCACTAAAAGGTTCAAAACAGAAACTGGGTTTCTAAGTCTGTAGTCCTCTTGTTTCTCCTGTAGCTCAGCCAAAGTTGCCACCCTTCTATCCTGAAGTGTAAGCACAACTCTTGGTGAGAGACTCCACGCAAGAGGAAGCAGCAGAATTTAAACTGCTTCATTCCTGAATTTCTTTAGATCTCTGCTGAATACATAGATATGAGGATTTATTACTGCTTATTTTATTTTAGTCTGTCTATTCCTTGACCTCTCCTCACACTTTACCTTGAGATGAATGCTGTTATGAGTCATCCATCAATGTGGGAAATTCCTTTCTTCCACAATGAACGCAGAAGCATAAAAAAATTCTCTACTAGATTTACTTTGGGGAATCAAATGGCATAGTTCCTGGACATGAACTTACTCTGAAAAAGACAAATCAGTTAATTTCCTTACAGGTAAAAAAAAACAGTTCATGCTTCTTTCTAATAGTTGTTAGACTTACAGTACCATTTTTCTTTCCAAGGCTAATTTAAGTTGCCAAAAAGATAATAAAAAAAAAAAATCAAAGTTTTCCGTATCCCCTTTGATCAAAACAAATCTCAGATGTTCTTGCAGTTATTTAAAATTTTTCTATTACCAATTTACATTAATGATAACAAGGTATTAAATAGTAGGAATGGCTTAAACTGAATGCCTTTCTATTACTATCTTTTTTTCCTTTTTTTTTTTTTTTTTTTCTTGTGATGGAGAACAACTAGCTGGTCTAGAATAAAATCAATTAATGGTGGAGGGAAAGTAGATTTCTTATGATTTATTTTTAACATTTTAATATTCTTCCCAGAAGGCAAAGCAGGCAAGCTGTGCATCATGGCCTACTCCCTTGAAACTTTTTCTTTTCATATGAACTTACATTCTCTATCAACTGGCAATTGAATTCATCTAACATGACTAAGAAGAGTGGGTAACTTAGTGTTTAAGGCATGACTAGAGTTATCTTGCTGAAGTGATTTATAAAATTAGGTACTGTATAGCAGTTTACAAGTTCAAAAGGCTTGAGAACAGATGTGAGAGATTGCCTTAAATTTGTATTTTTCAGACTTCTTAAACCTGAAGTTTTCTTAAAGCTGAGAACAATTAAAACAATGAAATTAAAATTATATCAAAACGCAAATCACTGAAAACACCACTGCTCTGCAGTTGAAAAACTAAAATCAGGATTTTTTGAATGAAGAAATTTTATGAGCATATTCTCCAGCATAAGTATTGCCCTACACAGAGGTACTGGACACAAGACAGATGGGAATTTGTGGCAATGGGGACAGAATGGCAACATTGCACCACTTATGAATACCAGAAAGCGATAAGTACGATGGGGTTACAACAGCTCTTGCAGTGCCATTTGCCAATTTGCTCAACTGTGCATCTTTCACTCAAGGGTATGTAATCCTGCATTTGTGTTAACACAGGCAGTGACTCAGAAGTAGCTGTCACTGCACCCACTCTGCAGCTGATGCTAGAATGTTCCCAATGTCAAATGTACCTCACAAAACAAAAACTTATTTACAGGGCAATTTAATTAATTTTATTTATCTATTTTTTAATAGGTGGGTTTTTCAGACTGAGAAACTGATTCACTCACTAAGGCCAGGCTAAGCACCTGACCAACTCAAGTACACGTTTCCATGGAATTAAAAGCTTTCATCATATCATACCAGTAATTACCTCTGAAAAGTGTATTATCTTATCTACCTGGGTTAACAAGCTGGAATGCCAGCATCATTTAAGATAAGCCACTGTACTGGAGAACTGCAAGAGACTCTGCATTTTGGAAATAATAAAGTTGACTTCTCAACTGATGCTAGATTTTTGAGTTACACTGCCCACTGTTTCTTCCTTTTGGTGAAAACATGTCTCATTGCAGCTAAATGACTAGTCAC
>NW_009952435.1:382830-384065 GCF_000747805.2 Chaetura pelagica
AGGGAAGAAGGCAGTGAGTCACTTTTAAAAGATGACAATGGTAAACAGAGTCTATGCTTACACTCAAGAAAAGACAGAAGAGTTTTGGCAAAGATTCTCTCTTTGAATCCAGCAGCAATACAGGTTTTTTTCTAACTGTAAGGAATGTGATCTTCTAGACAAAGACAGTAACTGAACGCTATGCTCATCTTGTATCAAGTCTTCCATGAGTGTTGAAGAAACCAAACTTGCTTGAAAATTACTATTCCATGGTAAACCTCTTAATGAATTCAGCTCCAAGAAGAGAAGGTGGAAGAGTGGAGGGAGGGATATGAGGACAAAGAGGCTCTGTAAACTGACAGGAGGAGGATGCAGAAATAAGTACAAGAAGCAAGCTGGGAGAACTCTGGTCATGTACTTTCACGGACTAAATAGTTGTCTCTTCCTATGCACAGCAAATGTAACCAGGCCATACCAGTGACAGCTTTTCCAGGCCTAAAACCATACCCTGAATAGGGCAGTTTTGAAGTCTGCTTTTTGTGTGTGCACGATACGTCTTTTTCCACTTTGCCCCTGCACCACAGCTGTTTATTATGATGTAAAGAGAGTTCTCCAAATGTCTTACAATCATTTTCAGTGAGGATTTATTATGTTAGCTTGTTTTGAAATCTGAGAAGTACCACTGAACTACATAAATTTGTAAGCAACTCAAAGCTTTCTGAAACAAGATTTGAGGGATTCACTGTAATTATGAGAATCAGTTTCAGGGTATCTGGTAATACCCGTAGAGGATAAAAGTCCTTTGGTGCATGCGGTTAGGGTTTTCTTGATTTTAACAGCGATGTCCATCAACAGGACCCCATGTTAATATTATTTAGGGGGTTAAATGGATATTGAATCTCTTTTGAAAACTTTCAGTCTGTTTTCAGTAGTGGCACATGTTGTGGCCACTCCTTCAGCTCCCTCCATCTCTTAAAAGTTCACCCCGTCTCTCATGGCTCCCCATTGTTCACTTCTGCTTCATTGCCTCTATAAGATTCTAAAAGGATTTAAGTCCTTATCCATTTACATAGTGTTGGATTTTTTAATCTTGTCACTGAGACTCTGAATACTTTTACTCTTACTAGTATGGAAAACAATAGCATGCTTTTTCTGCAAATCACTGTAGATCATCCCTATGACTAACAGACGCTTGTCACATGGCTTCTACATTTTTATCATAATCTAGAAAAGTCACTCTTTTCTTCAAAATAAAT
>NW_009952435.1:384175-388720 GCF_000747805.2 Chaetura pelagica
TTTTTTTTGTATTTTTACCAAAGTTTCCACAAGCATCGAGCTGACCTGATTCTTTTTTTTTAAGTACATCCCTGACAATATATAATAAATTTTGCAGATCTTAAAATTGCCTGTATTTTAAGGTATCCCAAATGTGTGGTTCTACTTTACTGTCATCAGAATTCCCTGAGATTCTCCTTCTGCATCCATGTTTGCATTCCAGGCGTACTACACTATGGCACTGCAACTTCCTTTCTTTGAGGTGTATCTTCATTCATCCTATTCACAACTGTCAACTAATTCACCTTCAGCCACTCATATCTTTAAAATGCTAATCTATGCTGTGCTATGCAGCAAGATACATCTTTGACAGGCTGGATAATAATTTTAACTGAATGAGAAAAATTAGGAAGAAACTGTGGTGCAATGATTTATGTGAGTAAGTTATAGCACACCAATTTATAGCATCACACAGCCTTTTAATGGTAGTCTGTTGGCATAACTGGGAATCCTTGCAGAGAGCTTTGACAAAAACACAACAACAATAATATTAAATTGCATTTTGTATGCAAAAATAATGAGACTTTAGCTAACAGCACTATGTTATTCATATGCTACTGATTCTAAATTGGGTTATGACATACCATTTGTTCCTCAAACTCATTGAAGATGCATGCATTAACTTACAAGACCTCTAGAAAATGTACATGAGGAAGAAAAATTAGCTCTACAGTTTACATAAAATGAGGAAAATGGAGAAATGTTTATGACGGGATATCCACAAGATAAGCAATCAGCCCTCATTAGAAAGGTATATATTATTACAGCAACAAAAGATTGCATCTACAAAAAAGATTTAACATAAAAATTATATAAAACTAAAACCAAAAGCTTCTGATTTAAAAAAAAAATAATATTGTTAGATCAATTAAAAAAAGAAACACCAGACATCTTGGATATATTTGCAAAGTGTTTGCATGTCACAGTAACAGTCCCAGGCACATTAACACTTCCATCTTCTATTTTTAGAAATGCTATAACAAGCTGAACATACTTTTTTACTTTTTTTCCCCTATGGTACCAGAGACTAAAAGTTCATTCTTAATGTCTGATGACCATGGAAGGATGTATTTTGAAATAATCTGGAAGAATATACTAAAATTAAGGAAGGCTACTGGTGCAATTTTTTTTTATTTTTTTTTTTTTTTGTAAATATGGAGAGAACATTGGTTTGTTACTAATTTAAAATTCCATTCATCGCAGTCAGATCTTTTCCAGCAATGTCTCCATTGCAAAAGCAGAGATGAGGAGTTACTCATCTGGAGTAAACCCCTTTACTGTAATTGTGCTTTTAAAGAGTGCTGTCAGTGTGAATTGTATTACACTTGCACACTTGCACATAATCCCTATGAGGACAAGGCCTTTTTAAAATTAATTAAAATAAAAAATAAAAGTATCCCCAGTTGTTGCAGCTTATCAGCTCTGGGCTGCCAGAAGGTTCCTTTCAATGCTGCAAAGGGCATTCTTAAATGTATCTGTGACAAACTGACTCATGCACAAAATCAGACGTGACCTATAAAGCAAAGGGAATTTAACAAAGCCAAGTTGTATCTTTATTTTCCCTCAGTCTTCTCACATTTGAAAGATCACCACAGTCAGTAGAGCTTCGAGTCGGACAAGAAGGCAGGTGTCAGGATCTACTCTACCTAGAGCATTTCTAGAGCATCACATATGCAACTGGAGAAAGGCAGTCTTCCAAAACTGACATTCTTTCCAAACACAAGAAATAGAGATGGGCTTAAAATAATTTTTTTTAAGAGTTCTGGAGAAGTAAATTTCTCGGAGCAATAGAAATAAAGGATTTTTATCAGGGTTTTTTAATCTAGAGTTGGTAGGACAAAAGGAAGATTAAGATGCACTGCAGAAAGGCTGCTAAAAAACTAGGTAAATTCTTTCACTCCTGACATCCACAGGAGATTGGAAAGATGTAAAACTAATAACTCTGGGGTATGAATAAAAGAAGCTCATATAAATTAATGTCACAGTAGAATATATTTTAGAGGGAAGTGACAAAATGAACAGGAACAATTTTCAGGGCAATTTTTTTTTTTTTATTATACAAACTTATTCATAATAACTAGGAGAAAGACAGACTGTGAAAAGCTGTAGAAAGGTCTCAGAACACCGAAGCCATGGTTTCACAGGACACACAACTCAGCATACCCACCAGGTGTCACCAAGAGCTCCCTTCCAGCCCACCCCTCCACTGCCAGCCCATGGTCCCCACCTCTCTTCTGAGAGACCCATATATGTGTGTAGGTGGCAGGATTTTGACAGCAGAGGAGATGCAGAGGTGACCTCTGTGGGAGGAGGTCAATGGCTCTGCAGAACACAGCTCAGCACATCACCAAACCTGGTGGTGTTTCTGGGATAGTGTGTGTAAGAAAGGACAGGGAATGCTGGACTGAGAGAAGGAGGGAACAGGAAAAGTGAGAAACAGCAGAGGGAACACCAAGGGCAAAGAATGAACTCCATGCTTGAGAAGCTATCCATGCTGCAGCCCATGGAGGACAATGCCAGACCCTATGGGTATGCCTGAAGGCACTGCAGCTAGAGTAGAGGAAAACCATGAGGAGGAAGCAGCAGCAACAGAGAGGAACCACTCCTTTCTCCATCCCCTGCCATGCTCTTTGAAGAGAGGTTAAAGGAATTGGAAGTGAAGGAGTCAAGTTGAGCCTGGGAAAGGTAGGAGGAAAGGTGTAGCTTTACTATCTATCTTCCTTTGCTTCTCACTAGCTGAAGCTATGTTATTTGGCAAGAGATTGCTAGTTTTTCCAACATTGAGTCTGTTTTGCCCACAATGGTCACTGGTAAGTGACTTCCCTGTCTTTGTCTTGACTCATGAGCTTTCTCATCCCTGTTTTTTTCCTGTTTTCTCCCCTTTTCCTGCTGGGGTTGGGGAGGAGTGAGTAACTGGGTAAGAAGAGTTTGGCCATGGGCCATGGCTAATCCACAACAATAGTAGAATGCTTTCTAAATACTGTAGGCATCTTTCTATTTGATGCTGCAAGAATGTTTGGGGGTTTTTGTCATTATTAAACCCAAAAAATTAATTATCCTGTGTAAAGTCATCAGTAATTTTCCATTATCCGCTAAAAGCCAAAAATTAAAAAATGCTACACAGACTTGGTACTGTCTTCCTGCCTAGGCAGTAGGATGATGACCTGTAGTGAGAAAGCTGGAAGCTGCTTAATATGAAAAATCCAATGACAGTAAAAAGGAAGAAGAAACTTCAAAACAGATACACAGCGACCTGGGCTTTGACTATTTGAGACTGACTTTAGTATGCATGAAATAAAACTGTGCAGGAAATAAGTAAAACAAACAAAAGAGAATTATTTTGCACACCACACGCAGTTGAGCTGAAAAAGAGTACCACAGGACTTGTGGATAGAAAAAATTCACAATATCTCAAAAAAGAGTAGACAAATTCACAGGTGTAAAATTTGTCAAGCACTTCTAAAAGCAAAAAACATAAATTCTGCATCATTAAGTAACTGAGTCACAGATTTCCTTGTGCTCAGGCGTTATTGGGGAAGTATCACTATATGCATAAGAAAATATTTTCCACCTTTTCAGAGACAAGCTACAGGCTAGCAAAAAATTATCAGCCTTGATAGTTACTTCGTTTCAATGTGCCTGTTCTCATGCTTTTTATTCCTAGCAATCTCTTTTATTCTGCTTTTCAACAGCTATTCTCTCTTTGTCTATTTAGAGTATTTTACATAAATGTTCTTGTCCTCTGAGCCTCTCAAGTGGTGGTTTAAATAGTCTTCATGTCTCCTTCTTGCCTTTTCACATTTCTTTATGTCCTAAATGCTTTTTCAGTCAGTTTCCTGATCACTGTGTAGTTCTCTTTTTTAAAAGGTAAAATTAATTTTGTGTTGGTTTCCCCCCCTTTTAACCATGCAGAGATGCTCACATACAATGTCTAGCACTAAATCAAGGCTTAATTTCCTTATGGGATTCCTCTGATTAGGTTAGTTAATTAACTGAGAACTTTAGATTAGTGAGCTTATGCCTGCACACCTATAACAGACCCTGGCCCATGACAATTATCCATCCCATAGAGATGTAACTGAAGCCTCCTTACATTTGCTGTAGGCAAAGATACTCTCATCTCCCTGAGTAGTTCCTCAGCCTCAGTGAGAGGATGTGAAAAGAAGAGTAGCTGGGACTTGACTTTAGCTTTCGCATTTTAATGTTTTCAAAAGAGTTTATTCTTCTTTGCAGACTTCCTGGAAGAGGGGGGAGAAGCAGGAAGGCTGTTTTACATTTTTGATCTAAAAAAAATGTGAAGTGGGCATAAGGAAGGTGAATAAAGTTTGCATAGGACCAGTATATCAGACATTGACAAATATTTACAAGCACTAATCTGACTAATCACGCAAAAAGAAATAGAGTAGTAGGAGTGAAACTGATAGCTTGTCAAAGAGAAAACCAGTTCGGGATTTTTTAGGGTGGAAGATCTCACTGAAAGATTAGACGGGGGGAAAAAAAAAAAAA
>NW_009952435.1:388954-409970 GCF_000747805.2 Chaetura pelagica
TTCTCCATCCCCTGCCATGCTCTTTGAAGAGAGGTTAAAGGAATTGGAAGTGAAGGAGTCAAGTTGAGCCTGGGAAAGGTAGGAGGAAAGGTGTAGCTTTACTATCTATCTTCCTTTGCTTCTCACTAGCTGAAGCTATGTTATTTGGCAAGAGATTGCTAGTTTTTCCAACATTGAGTCTGTTTTGCCCACAATGGTCACTGGTAAGTGACTTCCCTGTCTTTGTCTTGACTCATGAGCTTTCTCATCCCTGTTTTTTTCCTGTTTTCTCCCCTTTTCCTGCTGGGGTTGGGGAGGAGTGAGTAACTGGGTAAGAAGAGTTTGGCCATGGGCCATGGCTAATCCACAACAATAGTAGAATGCTTTCTAAATACTGTAGGCATCTTTCTATTTGATGCTGCAAGAATGTTTGGGGGTTTTTGTCATTATTAAACCCAAAAAATTAATTATCCTGTGTAAAGTCATCAGTAATTTTCCATTATCCGCTAAAAGCCAAAAATTAAAAAATGCTACACAGACTTGGTACTGTCTTCCTGCCTAGGCAGTAGGATGATGACCTGTAGTGAGAAAGCTGGAAGCTGCTTAATATGAAAAATCCAATGACAGTAAAAAGGAAGAAGAAACTTCAAAACAGATACACAGCGACCTGGGCTTTGACTATTTGAGACTGACTTTAGTATGCATGAAATAAAACTGTGCAGGAAATAAGTAAAACAAACAAAAGAGAATTATTTTGCACACCACACGCAGTTGAGCTGAAAAAGAGTACCACAGGACTTGTGGATAGAAAAAATTCACAATATCTCAAAAAAGAGTAGACAAATTCACAGGTGTAAAATTTGTCAAGCACTTCTAAAAGCAAAAAACATAAATTCTGCATCATTAAGTAACTGAGTCACAGATTTCCTTGTGCTCAGGCGTTATTGGGGAAGTATCACTATATGCATAAGAAAATATTTTCCACCTTTTCAGAGACAAGCTACAGGCTAGCAAAAAATTATCAGCCTTGATAGTTACTTCGTTTCAATGTGCCTGTTCTCATGCTTTTTATTCCTAGCAATCTCTTTTATTCTGCTTTTCAACAGCTATTCTCTCTTTGTCTATTTAGAGTATTTTACATAAATGTTCTTGTCCTCTGAGCCTCTCAAGTGGTGGTTTAAATAGTCTTCATGTCTCCTTCTTGCCTTTTCACATTTCTTTATGTCCTAAATGCTTTTTCAGTCAGTTTCCTGATCACTGTGTAGTTCTCTTTTTTAAAAGGTAAAATTAATTTTGTGTTGGTTTCCCCCCCTTTTAACCATGCAGAGATGCTCACATACAATGTCTAGCACTAAATCAAGGCTTAATTTCCTTATGGGATTCCTCTGATTAGGTTAGTTAATTAACTGAGAACTTTAGATTAGTGAGCTTATGCCTGCACACCTATAACAGACCCTGGCCCATGACAATTATCCATCCCATAGAGATGTAACTGAAGCCTCCTTACATTTGCTGTAGGCAAAGATACTCTTATCTCCCTGAGTAGTTCCTCAGCCTCAGTGAGAGGATGTGAAAAGAAGAGTAGCTGGGACTTGACTTTAGCTTTCGCATTTTAATGTTTTCAAAAGAGTTTATTCTTCTTTGCAGACTTTCTGGAAGAGGGGGGAGAAGCAGGAAGGCTGTTTTACATTTTTGATCTAAAAAAAATGTGAAGTGGGCATAAGGAAGGTGAATAAAGTTTGCATAGGACCAGTATATCAGACACTGACAAATATTTACAAGCACTAATCTGACTAATCACGCAAAAAGAAATAGAGTAGTAGGAGTGAAACTGATAGCTTGTCAAAGAGAAAACCAGTTCGGGATTTTATAGGGTGGAAGATCTCACTGAAAGATTAGACGGGGGGAAAAAAAAAAAAAGTACTTTCAAAGAAGAAAGATACACATAAGGAATGTAGGAGATATCCCAAGAGATTAAAAGAGGCATGGAAGGAGACATCAAATTTACCCTTAGAGAGACATGAAAGAAGGAAACAGAGCAATATTTTGAGAGTAGAAAATGCATTTTGAGATCCTTTTAATAAGACTATCCGACAAAGACTGAAGATGCCACAAATGCAAGTAACAGAGGAAAAAGGAATGCTTCTTGATGGAGCTATTTACAAGATGCTCTTAGGTCTTCAAAGTGGTCAATCCAGGAAAAGTCAGCTGCAGTTCTTTCATTACTTCATTAGTAAAACAGAAACCCAAAGCACTGGATATAAGTAACAGTGTGGGAGAAAGGCAACAGTTAGTTTATTAAAATGCAGAGCAGCCACAAATGCATGCTAGCTGGAAGGAGAAGATTTTCATACAGGCAAAATAATAAGACAATGAATGAGCATTCAAATACAAGCAGTTGCAACAAAAGCCCTACCTGGTGTTTAGAGGGAGGCATCTAAAGTTACAAAAAGGTTGGTAGAATATACAGCCTTACAGTTCTAGAGTACAAGAACTTACTGAGTTCCTAGTAATCATCTAAAAGGCATCAGCATTGCAGCCATTGTTTGTTTTTTTCTTAGATTGAGGTATACACAGACATTTAAAAAATATTTAAAACAGAAAAGCTTTTAAAAGTACAGTAATCTAAAGTGCTAGAAGCAATTTTCTCACTTTAGGAGGAAAAAGATAAATACTACATATTTCTATTAGATTTTGATTCACAGCAAATGGTTTGATTTATAACAACTAAGCAAACATAACTTGTTCTTGAATGAATATCTTCGGTATTTCAGTTACCTGCAGGGTGGTTTACGTAGCTACACTCTGAATGCAGGAAAACTACTGTGTGGAATGGATTCATGAGAGATCAATTAAGCAGTGAAGACAATTCCAGTCCAGCACTGGTAAACAGCAGAAAAGCTTTAACTGATGATTCTATCTGACCTCCAGTAATTTGATTTTTAAACAAACTTTAGGAACTGCAAAGGTGACAAAAAGGTCCAAGGTCCCCTGAAATGTCAAACTGAACTTAAAAAGAAATATAAGGCTGCCAAAATGTTGTAACATTACAGGAAATCACCTGGACCAACTGGAGAAAGTATGGCAACACAAAATACCAGAGGTCCAGAAAACACTGCCTACACGCCACAATGGAAGAAACTGGCCTTGTTTGCCCTATTAAAGGGATAACTGAGGGGAGAGAGGGCAATAGTCTTCAGGTGCACAGAAGGCTGAGATAAAGAGGAAAGGAACAAAACTTATTTGCCATCGCTGTTAACAGCTGTCACAGGCATAAATTGTATAGTGGGATATTTAAGTTGGTCAACAGGGAAAATATTTCCTGAAGTAAAAACTGAGGGGAACTGATTGTCCTGGACAAGTGTGGAAGCTCCAGTGTTTGAAAAGCTGGTAAGAGAAGTATCTGCTGAAGACATTTCAAATATACCTGGTCCTGCCACTGAGCAAAGAGAAGGATTGAATAACCTCTTCACATCTGAGACTTCTTTTTCTACATTTTACAAAAACATTCCCAAGTAGGAATAAAACCTTCTGTAAATTAAGTTTTGAAAACAGATCTAACAGGTCTTACTCCACAATTCTGCTTGCGCTCATGGAAAATGGATGAGTATTTCAGTTATATATAAATCCCTCTTTTTAAAATGAACAAATTAAGCTCACAAAATGGGTTTCAGTAGACACATAAGAGGTAAATGTAAAAGCAGCAAGTAGATACATCTGTGGACTTTTACTTTCAGTCTCACTTCTCTTTTTCCTCTCTATTGCTTTTTGAATCTCCATCATCAGCAAACACATTAAAACTGGAGGAGGAGGGGAAGAACTCATTAGTGGCTCTGGTAAGGGTTTAGAAGCAAAGTGTCAGATTTCAGGGCAATAAGGAAATACAGGGAGAGGAAGTTCAGGGGGGGTGTTTACATTCATGACTACAACATTTTAAAAAGGTTAGGCAGATTTTTATTAATGTCCAATTAAATTTCAGCTACAATCATACATAAAGCTTCATTTCAAGCAGAGCTACATCAAGAACAAAAGCAGCTGTCATTTTTGAGTTTATTTCCTTTACAACTGGCTTCAGACTTTTTTTTTAAATGAGGGTATTTGTTGAAGATAAGAACAACTGTTCATGTGATAATTGAGATTTAAACAAACATGATTTAGTGTTATTCAGCATTCTGGTTTAAAAATTAGCACAGTGGCACAGACTGAATGGCTCACAAACCAATCTTCTGGCAGATTTTTAAATGCAATTTACTGAGAAACATATTTTTATGTTCAGTATTTTGAGTAGCATGTCTGAGGCATCACAGGTTTCCTTAAAGCTACTAGATAATCTGGAAGAATAAAGAAATACTTTCAACAAAAAACTACTTGCCTCCATGTCCATATTCTTTGAGAGCTGTCATACATAATGCTGCTGTACGTATGTATATGCTTGAATATGTGCATCTGAGGTTGGACACACTCCTTTTACCTCTAACAGTAACAGTATCAGCATGACCATATCATCTCCGCTTTCCCCCATACAAATTGAGTACATTCTTCTCAATTTGAAAGACTATTTAAAAGAAAAACAAAACATAAAACATGGCTCTGAGAATCAGCAAGGCACACAGGTTGTGAAGATCGCTCAAAGCAACACAGTTCACAGAACCTCTACATGCCAGCAAGTAGTTTTTCTTTCTCGTTCCAATAAAGCATCCACACACGATTCTAATCAATACCTTAAATATAAAAGGTTTGCCTGAAGAGAAGCCTGGTGATCTACAAGAAAAGATTGGCATAGTCCTAACACTGTCATTGATTACAAAATGTTGAATCCAATGATCACTCCAAAGGGAAGGATTTTTCTTTGTAAAGGAAAAACCAAGAGATCTTTCTGAGAAATCACACTGTATTTAAGAAGACAAAGACATTTCAGTGCCCACTACGAAGAGTTGCTTCTGCTGAAGATGAATGTCGTCTGTGATATAAAACCCACCAAGAACAGAATACCAGGAGGCAAAACTTCAGTTGAATGACCTGTGACCTCCCAAAGTTGGGGTAGACTCACCAAAGCTAGGAGGGAGTCTTTTGTGACTAGAATCTGACAAGGCCAAAAGGAGTGAATAGTGATGGAGAAAAACCTTCTCTCTTTATTTCACAGGAGATAGAACCTTTGCCTGGAAAATGGGTTTAGATAAAACATCTAAGAAGTACAGTTCCTCTGAACACAAGCTGTTAAAGCACCATAGAAGAACTGTTAGTCTCCATAATTGTTACTGAGAAGCAAGGTCAGGCTCTTCTGCAATGGAAGGCAAGTTTTGGGAACAAGATTCACACTACTGCCCAGGAGTTGGGAGCCAAGAGGCAGGACTCACGATCTCACCAACAAAGAACTACAAAACCATGTTAGCAAGTCAGGGTATGGGTCATGGTTTAGTAGTGGACTTAGCAGCTTTATGTTTACTGTGGGACTTGATGATCTTAAAGACCTTTTACAGCCTTAATGATTCTCTGCTTCTATGATTATCTCTGGAAATGGTAACCAGGGTAATCCACAGCCCAGTAGTTTCCAGTCAAGTATATTGTGACCAGCAGGTTTCAGGTTCAGCCATAAAGTCAAGTCTGTGGGTCATGATCAACAAGATGGATGGCACATACATGACTGCAGTGCAGCTGCAATGTAGCTGAAGTAGTGATCTGAGGTGGGTGAGCATCTCAGCCAAACAGTTCCTAAGGGAAGAAGTGAAGAAAACTTACTGTAACTTCTTACAGCTTTCATCAGAACAGCTCTTATCAGCAAGGTGGCCTTGCAAACAAACAGATGAGATCCTAGAAGGATCTAAACTTGGTATCTACCACTGGGTATGCACTTTTAGTTGAAAGCACCTGAGATTGTACATTTTCCAGTTACCTTTTTTTTTTTTTTCTTTCCTAGGGGTGTTTCCTACAGTCTGAAATCCTTTAGATTCATGGAAACACTAACTGGAGATAAGGGCTGGGAAGGGAAGAGAAAAGAAAGAAAATATTACAAAAAGAGAAAGGTAATTGATTGTGAGGAGTTAGAAGTATTATCTAACTAGGTCAATAAACTTCCCGCAATATGTCCCGATTTAGCCAGATTGCTGAGAAGACTGACAGTGAACACACCTCTCCTGTTACAAACTGCACACAATAGAGCAAGGACAGGGAACACAATGGCACACAGAACTAATATGTCTCTAACTTACGTTGTTTAGCACATGTCCACTGCCTATATGAATGTTCATGTGGACAATCACTTGAAGAACAAAAAATATTTAGAAGTGACAAAGAATAACAGGATTATTAACATACTAGAAAAATACAAACTATTTGTGAGCAGCAATATGGAATGTTTTAAAAATACTCAAAGAAAATTAACTATTTAAAATATTGAAGCCTGTATATTGGAAAGCAATAATTCTGGAAATAATATAGTTTATGGTACTTAACACAATGAGCAAGATCTCCCAGCATGACAGTACTGCCAACAAGGCCAATGTGATCTATAGACTTGTAAAAAGACTTATTTATGGATCTTTACCTCTTTATACGATATTCACTGAAAGCAAATTATTGACAACAATTTGTTCAGATATGCTTGCTACAAAAATGATAAAAGAAATATTTAATGGGTTCAGTAAAAATGCACAAGAATGATCAGATGCCTGGAAAATCCTCATTACAGAGAACCCTTTCAGATCTTCAAGCTATTTACAATATTATAATTATGTTTATGAGTAATTTTGCATGTAAAAAAACAAGACTGGAAGAGGGTCTGGGATATCAAAATTTATGTGTATTTTCTGCAGGCAAAACACCCTGTAATTCGTACTTGTAGAGAAACATTTTTAATGCAGAGAGCTGAAAAAGCAAGGATAGAAAGGACAAAGGGATCTAGTTGGATTTCAATTTTAACTGGAAATAAAATGGCAATTTAAAAATAAGTAAATTAATTATGGGAATAATTAACAATTGAAAACTTTGGACTCACTGTCAAAAGACATTATCTTTCTAAAATGAACTATATTTTAGATATTAATTTTAGTTTTTGTGATGTGGCTGACAAAATTGCAGGTGGCATGACAAAAATTATAATTTGCCTGCCAGCTGTATATTTCATCAGGATTATCAGGATAGCTATGAAAACATGGCAATTAGTATTTGCTTAACCTACACATTTTGCCCTTAAAACAAAGCAGCATGACTCACTGGTTTATCTGAGGAAGTTAGATGTAATAAATTACTGGAGATCAACACACAGAGAAGCAGCTGAAATCTCATCTACTTCACTGCAAAATGGCAAGTGACCTTTTCTCTCTACGAAGACCTGAGGTAGGAAAAAACATTACATGCACAAACTGCAGCCTCTGTTGACTTGTGCACCAGATACTTGGACAAGATATTTTCAAAGCCATTCATTCAAAAATAGTGGACAATATGAGTGTCTTCATGTAGACAACTACACTTCTACTAAGAATGTCTCTCCCTCTAAGAATGAAATATAAAATCCCCTGGGTTGAAAGGCACATTTTGTAACATTTCAATACATGGCAAGCATTATTTCTACATAAAGGATCTCTCGTGGCTCCTAAAAGTGATTTAGCAGAGCAAAATTCAGAAAATAGCTTAAGAAAAGTGGTCTTCTGTCAATAGTGTTTCTCTACAAATTCCAAGGTAATTTCTCAGATCCCTGAAAAAGCGCTGCAATGGCAGTATCCCACACTTAAGGAACCTCTGGAGTTTTCCAAAGGGGTAAACTGGAAAGCTGCAGAAAAAAAGGCCTAACTAACCACCCCTCTTCAGGACTCCATCTCTACAGGGCAGAAGCTCCTAAGCACTTTCTGAAAGAGTGAAATATTACAAAAAGATAAATCCAGAACTTTAAACAAGATGACAGATGCTGTGTAGCACATGATCCATTTGCTGGCAAGAAACTGCGTATCTTTTTTTTACCTTACAAAAGCACTGGTTCACAAGGCACATACAAAGCCTCTGTACCTCCCATCACTACCCTTGCTATTGTTTTTCAATCTACAGATCTTGGTCATGACATAAAAGCAGAGCACATTAACTGACTTGGACCATAAAAGCCTGGAGTTTCCACTTTGTGGTGCTATGCGAAGAATGTTTCACAGTCACCATCCGAGGCTCAGAAGTCACAGGGAGCAGGAAATTATTTTGCCAGCAGCTATTAACATTTATTGGCTAGTCTACTGTCTCAGACCTTTTTTCAAAAAATACAGTGGTGCATTTAGCATTATGGAAGCATCACTTGAACCAACAAGCAGCATGAAACGGAATCAAAAGAGGGGAAAAAAGGCAATTGCAGCCACACGAACTGAAAACTGCTTAATGAATTTACTGAAATGTTTGCAGGACTAAAAGAGATGGTTCAGGAATTATAATCCAATGTGGATGTGGAAAAAGAAAAAAAAGTACATATGGAAACATCTGGGATATATTATACTTTTGTGGTATATCCAAAGCAATCATAAATAAATCAATCTAGTTCAATGCTTTCTAGGTGGATCTAATTTACAATATTGTCTTCTTTGTCACAAATGACAGACATTTCATTGGTAATACTGCAATGGAATATTTGCTATTACGAAATACGGAATGCATTAAATTTGTGTAGTACCTCCCCCCCAGAAGAAAATACTAAAATCAATGTTTTCTTGTTTTTCTAGTGAATAATAAAAGCTACATTGAGATGCCTCCAAATATGTTTTAAGTGAATGGACAACAGTATGGTCACTATCTTAGCAGAGTACATGTCAGAGATACATTTACTGAACATGTAGCGATGCTATTAAGAGAATTAGTCTATTTAAAGAAGTGGAAAAAATCTTTGGGCTAACCCAGTAGCTAGAGCAGAGTCACTACCAATGACAGTTGATGTTTCAGTTATTCCAGTAATATTGCCAAGAGAGCTCTAATTACTCTCTATGGTTTCTTTACTTGCACTTAAATACACCAATCTTCTTCCCTTCCCCCCCACCCCTCAGAGATATTCAGAAATTAAATGCATGTTCCTGAAAGTGGAAAGAATACTGTTCCACTGTAGCCACCACTTATGACAAACTAATTCTTAAAAATATATTTACAGGACATAAAACTATGCTATAAAGAGCTGAAAACCAGAAAGTTTAGCCCTGATGCACAAGACTTTCTAGTAAGGAAATGATGGATGAACTGACACAAGCCCACAGTTTTATTTTGAACCCGTATCATTGCCAGAGCCTGTCTAATTCAGAACAGCAATTTCTGAAAAAAAGTATTTCAAAGGCTGCTATTGTTTAGAATGATGAAGATATAGACAACATAGTAGAAGAGGCAGCAGAACATATATCAGTGCAAAAAGCTAAATATATTAGTGAGAGTAAACAAAGGCTGGGAGCTCATATACTGAAAACCCTCTATTCTACCCATCTCTGCAGTGTTAATTTCTGAGGCCAAAAATAACTGTCTTTGAACCACAGACAACAACAGAACAATATAAACAGAATAATTGCAATTTTACCGTGATTGACCTGCAATGTTGTTATGTACTTAGCCATTTTTTCTGAAAAACTTAATAAAGCAAAGGGGCAGGTGATGCAGTGATCTTTGAATGAAATCTTTTTTAAAAACATCCTTCTATGTTAGATTAGAGAAAAAGAATAGGGAAGCATACAACTGGAGGTATTCTACTTTAAGCTATTCTTCCTGGTTCCTGTTCTGCTAAATCAGGCTTCCTACTTTGTCGAGCTATACTAATGCTACATTTCACATGTATTTTGCCTCTTTCACACATAGCATTACACTATAATCACCACTAATGTTCATTAAAAACATTATAGAGGTCATAATTAGAAATAACAGTACTAAACAGCTACTGTATGATGAAAAGGACAACTGAGACTGAAAAAGCAGAAAGGTATCCTAAGTATTGAATGGTCTATTTTCACCAGTAAATGATGGATGTATGATGTAAATGTATTATCTTATTAGCCAGATGGAATTTACCAATGAAATGTGCTTTCTAAGACATAACAGATCAAAACAAAATAAGATAGCTGGACTATCAAACATTAGTACTCATAGCAGATTTGTAAATACACATTTTTGACCCTTAAAAAGGGACCTACTTTTGTCAACGTTCTATAATAAATGTTTCTGTACTTTTGTACAACACCATTAATTTAAAATCTAGCAATATTTACCAATTTACTGTCTAAAAGGATCTTCTATGTGAAATTACTCATCATGAAAAAAATAAAGAAGGAATTATAAAATGCAGACTAAACAGAAGCTTTTCTAAGCCTCCAGGTATAAACTAGGAACTTTTCAAGCTGTTTCTTGAAGTCATAGTTCTAGAATTGTATTGAATTATTGAACTTTGGTGGAAAATGAATGTCAGATTCTTAAATATGTATCAGAAAATATTCTTCTCATTGTAATATCATCATGCTTACATAATTCATTTCAACTTCTTCAGTGAGTGGGCAATGTGAACATAATGAAGTGACAACAGATATATATGTAATTTTCAAATCACTCAGCTTTTGATAACAAACATACACTTGACTCATAAACTATTACTCTCCACAGTAAGTTGGAGAAAAAATGGCTACATTATATCTGGTGTTACATTTCTGTAAGCAAACAGTCAGTATGAGAAACTTGGAAGAATTTCAGTAGGACCTGATAGGATTTTTTGTGGATAGAAAGCCAGTAATTTGCCATTATAGGATATGATTCAAGGGGACACTGACCTTTTCATTTCTAAGTGAAAAAACAGTATTGATGTATTTCACAGCACTCTGCTACAGGAAAAACATGAAAGAAAACTACAGACTCACTCAGAGATTCAGGTTGGAAGGAACCTCTGGAGATGTCTAGTCGAACATCTTGTTCCAAACGGGGCTACCTTCACAACTAGATGAAGCTGCTCAGGGCCTCTGTAGCCCAGAAAAGATGATTTTTTGATTTTTTTTTTACTGTAACACCACAACCTCTCTAATCAACATGGGATCTCCAGAATTCTCTGAGCTTGCCTTGGCCTGATTTTTAGTTGGCAGCAATTGCCTGGTGGCTACGTGCCTGTTGCCTCTTCCACATTGGCTTTGCTCTGGCAGCACCTGGGGCAGGGACTAGCACACCTACATAGTCACTGTGGGACAAACAGCCCCTCTGCGGTAAAGGGGCAGGGGGAGGGCAGTGTGTGGCTCCCAGACTTTGTCTGGGAAGTAGGGAGAAGGAGGCAAGTTTGATAGGAAAACTTAGCAATGTAGCACCAAATGGAAGAAAACTGAGGAAAGGGGTCCAAAACACCAGTATTTGACTCCTCATGATGAAGAACTTGGGATGCTACCAACTGGCTGTGACACCCTTGCTTTCTGCTCAGGTAACATTGATATAATTCACCTTAGGACCCAGGGGGACATACAAAGCCTAACACCCAAAATCTTGTTTATGGACAAAAACGAAATAAACCTGATAATGCACACACTCACATATACATTTAAAGCAAATAATTTAGTGTTATTTTTATATTTATTGCCTTATACATGTTAGAACTTGCTCTTTTTTCCTCTAAAAATCACTTTTATGCAGGTCTGCATTTCTTTCACTGACCAGCAGTGAACTACCTATAGACCTGGGGTCTCCAGTGCCAAGCCTGTGCCCCACCTCTAATCATCAGATGCCTCTACTCCTTCACACTGCTTTCTGTGTCTCCACTTCAAAAGGCTTCTGCAACATTGCCAAATTTGTATTTTTCCACGTTATGTTACAGTTACAAAGATTTCATTCTTCACAGAATAGCTGTTCATTACTATTATCTATATAATAACTATGATTGCACCATGTCATAAGCAAAATAAAATTAATTAGCTACAGGCAACTTGTCACTAGAAAAATCGGTGTTACAGCTAAGTCAAGTAAAAAAGAAATCTCAAAGAAGGTGAAGGAATTCAGACAGCCTCAACCCTGAGACCTTGTAAACTCAATAAAGAGCACATGGCAATGTCAGTCCTGTACTGCATGGTTATGTGGTTACAGAAGTTTAAGAGTAATACAAGAGAAAAACGGGAGATACTAGAGATTTTCTACATAACAGTTTAATCTGGATTCCTGGTTTTCTGTGTTGATTAGATAATGTGGACTGTGACTGTTATTATTCTAACTAAAATACTATAGATTGTTAAGACTTTAATTAGACTAACAATAGGTTCTCAGCTCTGTATTTATAGTGTGTTCCCTTTTGCCCACTAAAGAGTTGAAGCATAACAACTTGTCCAGTTGAGTCTTGAAAAAAAGACCTCTCCAGTCTTTCCAGTGCCTAATTCCTCTCTTGGGGAAAAATTGTTCATCTCCTTCCAGCCAGGATTTGCTCTGTCACAACTTCTGCCTATTGTCTCTTAATCTTTCACCGTCTGCCTTTGAGAAAAATCTGACCACATCTTCTCTGTAACCTCCTCCAGGCAGAAGGCAGCTGCTGGATGCTCTCTCCAAGCCTTTTCTTTTGCAGGCTAAACATCCTGAGCTCCCTGAGTCTCGTAATCTCTCTAATTATCCCCGTCCTTCAGTGGACTCTCTCCAGCTTCTATTTGCATACTCTATCCATCTTCCACATAGTCTACCATGCAGAACTTGGCACTTAAGCTCTTTCTTAGAACAAGTTTTAATTCTGGTAACCACATTTAGATTAATGGAAAGGACTGGCATTTCACCACGTGTATGTGTACAAACACACCTGTTATAGGAAATGGATTCTAAAATATAGAAGACCAAAACAAGTTTTTGTTTTTCCTGCTTATTAGCTTTGAAGTTATGTGGGGAGGGTGGGGGGAAAAGAAAAAGGAAAATTAGAAAACCCTTAGAAAAAATATTCTACATTAATGAAAATATAGGATGTAAGTAGCTTACATTTTAAAATGCATTAATTGACCTTAAACAAATCTACATTTTTTATATTAGTTCCAAATAATATCTTTCAAATGTTTCTGTTCTTTACTAACAGTCTCAAGTCTCAGAAGTACATGAGGCTTCTCTGTTTTACATGACTTCAAAAACAATTTTGAAATATTTCAGTTCCTGTAATGAATGGTATTGCTTCACTGTGTTTCGGTGAAAAAATTAAAATCCCACTCAATGATTTGAAATCTCATTCATTTTCAGCTGCTACCTAAGTGTTGTTTCTAAAACTGTCATTATACCACCTCCTTTTCAAAGACAGCATTTTAGAGAACCCACTGAATATCAACCCCTTACAAATACCTCCCTGTGATATTGTAAAAATTTCTCAGTGTATATTCCCCTGTCTCTTGATACAATGCACCAGAAGAGAGAAGAGCAATTATGTTAACTGCTTGTCAGCTTTAAGATCTTGCACTCCGTGTTAGTGACTCATTACCCCTACAAACTGTCAGCCAGGCTGTATTAGTGAGAAAAATAACATTAGGAAAGGCTACTTTAAACACATCTTGAAATAAGGGTGCAAATTAATAGAGATCAGAATAGTTTCTCTTTTATATACACTAACAAGATAGAAAAGTTGTGTGAGAAACATAAAAGGGGACATTCAAAATGCTGCCTTTTACTGTGTGAGTTTAAAAGTGATTCTTACAATAAAGTACACTAATAGAAATAAAATCCAGTGTTCAGTGTTATCAAACACGATGCAGAGCTACAAAACCACAGTTCATAAAAGTGTCGTTCTTCATGCGCATAAACATCTACACATCTATACCTACAGGCAAACACACAAACCCAAACCAAGCCTAAGTAAGACTCCTGTGCAATAAATCAAATTAAATAGTTCAGCCCTTATGGTGCTGACTGGCCTCTCTGGCCCTGACCAGCCTTTCTGGGCCTCCACCCTCAGCCTCTGCCCATGACCCAGAAGCCCCATTTCAGCTCAGCTCCTGCCTGAGCTGTGCTGTAGGAGCTGCCTGTGGACCCTCTGCTGATCACCCCTTGAGTGACTTCCCAGCTTCCCTTTGGACCTCCTGAGGAATTGCTGAACCTGACCCAGAAGTGTGGATTGACCTCCTGGCTTGGCCTCAGACCTGCCTCATCACCACAAACTTAGCTGCTATTTTTGACTCTTGCTTGACCTTGGCTTCCAGCAAGTGTGCTTCATCCTGTGCTGTGGGACAGGGTTCTGGCTAGTGGGGGATGTCATCACCTATGGCTTCCCATCCCTTTGGGAGCATCCAGCTTTTGCTGTGTCCTAACAGAAATACACCATGGTATGGGTACAGTATGTCTAACTTGTAGCTCGGTATATATACACATATTTTTATTTCATCCTAATGTACACTGAGCTCAGTTGAAAACAATTAATTTGGTGTTTCTCTTGAGTTCTCTGGCACAATTCTTGAGTGATAATTCAATATACTTATGTATTGATACAATCAAAATGGTATTCTCAAACAGGCTATTCAAAGACACATGAAAAAAACCCAAACAACTGAAAAACAACTTGGATACATTTGTATGAGCCCACTCTCAAACAAAGTAAGAGGAAATTAATTGAATAATTTGGAACATAAATTGTACATCTTTCAAAAGCAATTATGAAAGACATGATGTCCATGATCTGGACAAATTTGCAAATTTGCCCTAAGCATTTAGAAGCACATCCTACACTCTGCACTTGTATAAAAGTAGCTTGTGTCTCTTCACATTGAAGTAAATTAAATTTTTCGTGTTAAATAGATGTACAATCAGGGGTCATGCTACAACCTTTCACAGGCTGATAAAGGCTTTGATCAAACTCTGTGTTTTTTATAATGCACCTGCTCCTACTGTTTCAGTGTATCCCAGTTCCCTAAAAATAGTCAGCAATATGATTTACTTGCTCCCTGAATACAAACAATGTGGATGATCTTTGTATCTTCTTGGCAAAACAAGCAGTATCAAAAGACAGAATAAAAATACATCTGCTTCTGAACTAAACTTTGCAAAGTAGCGTGTTAGCCCTGAGACAAACAACAAAAAAAATCACTTATCAAATTAATCCACATATATCTTTTCACAGTTAAATATCCAGCATTTATAAGTGTGATAATAAGGATGTACATCTCATTGTCTTTTTGGTTGAAAAACCTGTGATAAAGGACATTTATGGGGTTGAGAGGATAAAAGTTAAACAAGTCCATATAAGAAGATCTGATGAGCTAATGGTGCATCTGAGGTCAAAAAGATCATTAACATTCACAGAATACTTCACTTCTGTTTAATGAGACATTGATCCATCTGTTACTAATCCAGATCTGCAATACACTACCTCAGAGCTGTGCAGCTGCCCTAGCTAATTTTAGGTATGTATTTCTATCAAAACAAATACAACATATGCTTTTATATAAATATAACAAATCATGTACAATGTCTTTAATTATTCTATAACAACAACACAATTCATCAATGAAAGATGGCTCTCCATGTTACTGAGCTCTGGTATATTAGAAACACAACTCCTACAAACCACAAAGAAGGATTAACTAACAGAGAATTCCAGATATTTATATTTCTCTCCATTGTCAGGTTCTCAACTATTTTTGCAAGATCTTCAGAAGTGCTAGGAAATTAAAACTACTTACTTATGTCTTCCCATAGAAACTAGTAATGGTTAGCAAATAACGCATATTTACAGAAACCACCAGCTAACACTATGTCTGTTCTAATTACTGATTTCTACAAGTAGCATCCTTACCTCTGAGTTCACCTATTGACAGTGTCCAGTAACACATTTCCTACGCCTGTAGGAAAAAAACCCCAATAGTAGACACCTGGGCTATTACAGCTACGCTCAGGAATTCATAGAATCATAGAATCATCATCAAGGTTGGAAAAGACCTTCAAGATCATCAAGTCCAATTGTGTCTCTACATCGCCTAACCACTAAACCATCTTATGAAACACCATGTCCAACTGTTTTTTTAAAAACCTCCAGGGACGGTGCCTCTACCACCTCCCTAGAAGCCTGTTCAAATATCTTACCACTCTTTCTGTGAAGAATTTTTTCCTAATATCCAATCTGAACCTCCTTTGTTGCAACTTGGCACCATCTCCTCTTGTCCTATCGCTAGTCACTAGGGAGAAGAGGCCAAGACCCACCTCACCACAACCTCCTTTCCGGTAGCTGTAGAGAGCAATGAGGTCTCCCCTCAGCCTGCTCTTCTCCAGGATGAACAGCCCTAGCTCCCCCAGCCTCTCCTCATAAGGCCAGTTCTCAAGACCCCTAACCAGCTTAGTTTCCTTTCTCTGCAGCCTTTCCAGCACCTCAATGTCCTTCTTATACTGTGGTGCCCAAAACTTATTTCTGTTTGATTATGGTCTGCAAACATCCTTCTGGCAGCTGAGGCCTAAGCACAGGGAACAAAGTCACCATGAGCCTAGAAGCCATCACATCAGCCTGACAGCACTGGAGACTGTCCAGCCTGGCGTAGTACCACTCCAAGACATTTGGCACTGGTTGCTCTGCACTCACAAGCTGTCTCACTTGAACTAATTTAGACATACTATAGGCCATGTTCTCAGCAGACAGTAAATTGTGCATTGTATATTATCAGTTATAAGCCTATTTGTTCACTGCATACAGCTCATGGAGGCAGAAGTGGAAACATACAGATTATGACTACATTTATGCAACTTCTCCTGCAATAGTACCTTATAAAGATTTTGCACCTAATTATCAAGGTCTGACTTTACTGTAAAATGTTCTCCTTAAGAGTACCTTAAATATTTTGCAGAATCTTCAGCCAGTGCACAAGCCAAGCACACATCAGAATAAGCTAGGCCTCAGAACATACATTATCTGTAAAAGTCCTGGTATGAACTCTTCATTTACTTTTTCTGAAGAAAAACTGTTGGCAATGGATCTTGAAAACCTTCACTTAAATGGCAGCAGGTATTTGTGAGAAAGACATGACAGTTAAGGTAAGCTGGGACAACCTAGATGTACATCTCCATGCACTTTTTGTGACAACAGGAATGTGTCAGTGAAGGCTCTATTCTCTGACCTTAACAGTTCACAGAATTTGAGTCTGGTGACCTTCAAAGCAAAATACACCTATCTTCTTTACTACTTGATGAACTAATTTGTATTTCAAGTTCTCTTAAATGAAGCACCTATCTGTCAGGATGACAGGCACTTTACAGAGCTTGCAAAGAGAAAAAGAACTATATAAAGCAATCAGAGAAGCATTTTATTCAGCTGCTACAATAAATGACAGATAGTCTCATTATGCAATTCCCCTGGCTCCTCTTAAAACACCTGACCCCTAGCACTATATCACATGATTCGTCAGTATCGTATTTTCAAACATTTTTCAAAAAACAGTGCAGCAATATCTACTGACAGTGATTTTGCAGTATTGGTCTTGAGCATGAAGAACCAACAAATTCCCAAAGTACACGTGTACATCACACAGTTTATTTAATGAGGACAACAAAAGAATGTGCAGACACAATCTATAGAGCCTTTTTAAATTCCTTTAGCATAAAATATTTTTGTCAAAATAAACGAAAGAAAACTTGTATTTGACACCACGAATAATTAGAACACGTTCTCATATTCCAGTGGGAATTGTGCACAACTCTGTTCAAAAGACTGCATGCATATTTTGTTTCAGTAACTCAGTAAGTGGTTTTGCATGAGCAAACTGGATTGTATACTGATGAGTCAGGGGATAGTGTGAAAATAGCAAAACAGATCCAGATGTGGGTGTGAATTTACCTGTTGTCTCTTCTCAAATTCCAACTTGATGCGAGATTTGATGCAGTTGCATGTGTCTTGATACGTCTGCTGCAGTGCAAGTTCCATGAGGTGTTTGTGGTATGCTCCTGCCAAGTTTCCACAGATAAAAATGATCACATTTGCCAATATCTAGGGGGTTAAACAAAAAAATAAATCAGGAAATTAATATAAATAAGTTAACAGAACACAATCCTAACCTAAAATGAAAGATTGCTGTATTTTGCTTATGTTTGATTTCTAGCAAGGGTTCACCTTTCCAAAAGCCTTCACAATCAGTGGCAAAATCCCAAGCAATAACATTTTTTTTTTATTCAGCATTAAGTAAGAATGATAATGACCAACATGTTTGGATATTCATTTTCTTGAAAAGAAATTCAGTTCCTGTTATACATCCACTGCTGAGTATTAATTAAGTGGGATCTTGATCTACTGATGTAAAACAATAGCTATGGCTCCTAATAACATCAAAAGCCATGTTATTCCCACACTCCTTTGGCAAGACATTTTCTTTTGCAGTGCCACAAGCTTAAGGGGTGAAAAGATTCACCTGCATCAACAGCCTGACCTGCATTTTATTTCAGCCTGACCCACGATTATTTGTCAGTCAGCAATAAATATTACCCTTGGTGACAGTAAACAATGTTTACACAGTGAGATCTGACATCTCACTACCAGAATTTACTTTTCACTTCTACCAAAACATTGCACTTGCTCAAACCACAAGACGTAATTCACAAAACTTAGGGTCAAACTTGCAGCTTGAGATACTCAATGTACACAACAACGTATGCACATGAGAAATATATTTTCTTAAAGTATCCCCTTTTATTTATTAATTGTCTGGGACATTTCGGAGAAAGTAAAGAGAGGAGAGAGGTAGGGCTTTCCTGTGGTGGAACTTGAAAAAGGATGGAATACTGGGTGGGAATGATAACTCTTTCAACTCTCCCTAGTTGATCGTTGTAAAAAAGAGACACATTTAACCATCCTAGCTCACTCAGACCAGAAGAAACACAGTAATGAAACAAATTCTGAATTCAATTAAAAAATATATGTATTAAAGGAGACTGAAGTTGAGATACAGTTTCAATCTGATAAATCTGAAAGACTCTAGTGTGTCATATAGTCTGGATTACAAGTACTACATGATGCCATAGTGCTCATGGTCAGGAAGGTAAGGAGGAAGAAAGAAGGCTAAAATTTCGTTAATTCTCGACAGTTAATCTAATAATGAGGTTTATGATAGATTTCCTCAGGGATCATTCATGGTCGGTTTTGGTGTACCTGTGTACCAGGCAATCTTCTGTGGACTAGTATGAAAAGAGCCAGAGATGCCAGAAAAAAAATCAGACAGTATGCTACAGTGGTTCAGAGAAATGAGCTAAGTTGCCCTATTAACAGAAATCCCTCTCTTTAAGGGATACATTTTATTCACAAAAAAAGTAAAAAAAAAAAAAAAAAAAAAAAAGTTTTAATGCTCCTTTTATAAATGTACACTTAAAAATGAGAGTTTCTAAGAAATGCTTTTATTTTCTTCAAAAATTATAAGATCATTACTAGCAATATCTATTTATCCATCAGTGACATTTCTGACATCTCACCTCTCATGGTTCCATACAGCTAAAAGCAGGAATCATATCCTTTTGCCACAAAAAGGACTGACATATTCAATTTGACGAAATTTTAATTTCTTTCCCGAAAACTTCAGGATCATGGCATGATAATGTTTCCAAAAGCTACATCTGAGTTCTTAAAAATGTCTAGAATTCATAAATGTAAAAAAACAGAGAAAAACCTACACTTCTCACTTTCTCCAAAGAACCTCATTTATGAAGCAGAAGCATAAGTATAAATGAAACATTTTATAACAGTCAATAATTTAAAAAGCTGTAAGAGATGCCGGTGTACAGGAAAACATTTGAACTCAAAATACTTTTGCCTTTCTTTGTAAATCACAAGCGTTTTGCTTCTGCTTTGATGTGAGTAACATCACAGTAGTCTTAGCAGACATGGATTAGTGAACAAAGATCTTGTGTGAGAGATTACCCTCCAGGGGCAGGGTGTTCCAACTGGCAATCACTGCTGGTGTTTTAAATGAAATTATGAAATGAGAACAAATGCCTGAAAATAAAGATTGCTGGGCATAGAAAATTCTTAGGTATGTAGTGGGAAGGTTTAGCAATAAAATGGACACTGATCTGAACCGAAATCAACAGTATGCTGTCATAATCTCTATGTACAGATCTTTCTTGAAAAGCTGCCCACAAACTTACTAAATGTATTGTCCAAGTTCATAAAGTTATAGACTATTTAAAGCAAAACTTCAGGAATATAACCAATCAAAATTTAAAAACGTGTAGTATGATAGGTAGATGGAGGAATAAATTATGAGTATCACCTTCATAGCCATAGAAAAAAATATTAGAGATTTGTGACTGAACTAGCTGAAGTGAGAAATAGATGGAAACAAGCAACTGACAGGCAAGGAAGCAAATTAACCAGGCTTTTCAATTCTCAACAGGGTAATTCAGCCCACATGAAGCTCTGTGCTAGCTTCCAGTACCTGAATTAGGCTGTTCAAAGACAACTCAGATATCTCAGCCTTTGCATACTTAGTGTAGATTTAACACATTAAGTGTGTAAGCAAATATGTAGATAGAAACTGTGTCCAAATCTTCATTCATTCTTTTGCCTAGACCATGCTAGCTTCATTCAAAAGTCTGTCACTAGCGTACTAACTTAGGCAAAAAAGAATCCAAGAAATGAGTGAACTGGTTCTAACTTAGACCAACAGATTTTTTTTACTGGCTTAATGTTTCTGTGAATGTTTCTGTATTTGTCACTGAAGAGTTATTGAGTGAAATACACATAGACTGTTCAATGGAAAATGCAGTTAACATCACTAAACAAATTAAACAACATGTATATTTCTTGCAGAATCTCTCATCTCCTACGTCTTGCATCTTCTTCTGAACTGTGAACCAGTTTCACATATACAATGGAGATAAGCTCCATCCTGATTTTGCTCTAAAAGTAAAACATGTTCAAAATTTTTCTCAGTCCAAAAAAAAATTAAAAAATTAACTGAGCTTCTCACTTTCTAAGCAAGTATGCTAATCAGTATGCAATTGTACAAGAAGTTCCTCCTGTTCAGTCACCAGCTCTGAGAAGAACCCATGCTGTAAACCATACCTGGACCAAAGCACTTGGAATGAAATCTTGACTCAACCCAGTCTTCTGCATTGTCATTTCTCTAGGCTGGGTCTTTGCTGGTGTTTCTCTTTC
>NW_009952435.1:409998-445820 GCF_000747805.2 Chaetura pelagica
TTCCACCAGATGAATGTTGGATAATAAGAGCAGATGTGGTGGATCTTCTGGTAAGAAACTCTGTGTCTTGCTGCAAGAGCTCTGATCAACTGTGCAAATAAAACTGTAGCCAAGAACCTCTATAAGGGAAATAAGGGGCACCTGAATACAATACATGCAATATATATACACAATATATATATATAAAGTAATGCAATACATATACAATAAATTTAGGGCTTCTGCCAAGGAGGACAGGTCTGAGTGGTGGAAGAGGTTGTAACTAGTAATGGTAACTGTGTTGGGTTTGTGTGGTGGGGTTTTGGTAGTGGGGGAGGGGCCACAGGGGTGGCTCCTATGAGAAGTTGCTGGAAGCTCCCCAGGCTCCAAAAGCTGGACCTGTCTCTGTCCAAGACCAAGCTGATTAGGGAGGATGGATGCACCTCTGAGATTATCATATACAAAAAGGGGAAAAGGAAATTGCTATAAGACCTGCAAGGCAGAGGAGAGGGGGAGGTGAGAGCAATACCTGGGCAGAGATACCAAGGGCAGTGAGGAAGGAGGGGGAGGAGGTGTCTGAGCAGAGATTCCCCTGCAGCCCAAGGTGAGATGGCAAGCTGTCCCCTGCAGCCCATAGTACAGCATGGTAGAGCAGCCCATGAAGGACCACAGTGGAGAAGCCTGTGAAGGACTACCCTGGCGGAGATGTGGGTCTGCAGCCATGGAGGATGATGGTGGAGCAGAGATGGACCTGCAACTGTGGAGGACCCTGTGCCAGGCAAGGTGACTGTTCCCAAAGCTCTGTGAGAAGCCTGTGCTGGAGCAGTCTGTTCCTGAAGAAACTAGTGGGAAGGACTCATTTCTGAGAGGTTCACGAAGGACTTTCTTCCATGGGAGTAACCCCACGCTGGAGCAGAAGACTGGGAGAAGTCCTTCCCCTTGAGGAGGAAGGAGCAGCAGAAAACAACATGTGACAAACTGACCATAAACTCCTTTCTCTGTCCCCTCTGTGCCACTGTCGGGGAGAAGGTAGAGAAATCAGGAACAAAGTAATTTGGGCCCAGGAAGAAGGGTGTGGTGAGGTAAGCTATTCAAGACTGGTTTTGTTTTCTCTTTGTCCTGCTCTGATTTTATTGGTGATAAATTAAACTGTTCTTTTTTTTTTTTTTTTTTTTTTTTTTTTCCCCCTCCCCTCAGTCTGTTCTGCCTATGACCAAAATTGATGAGTGAAACCTCCCCATCCTTGTCTCCACCCATAAGCTTTTAGTTGGATTTTCCCCTCCCAATCCAACAGTGTGGGGAGGAGTGAGTGACTGGGTGCACAGTTCTTTGCTACCAGCTGGCAAGCGCAGAGGAAGAGCAGGGTGACCTCAAAGACAGTGTTGCATGAACCTAGTTAATCTCCTTTACAAACAGATGCTGTATGAAAAAAACACCAACATCCACAATATACATAAACTCTAGTAAGCTCCAACTCAATTCACCACATGGAAACATTGAGTCACACAACAGAATTTCTAACATCTCTGTACAGTCAATAGAGAGGGAAGTCCATCTCCTGGGGAATCTGTATCCTTTAGATATAGCCATTAAATGTACACTGTGGTGAAGATTCTGCTTAGTTGATGAATAAATGCAATGTCTGCAGAAGGTGATATAAATATGAGTCAAAAATTAATGCAAGGAACACCAAGATACCATGAAGAAATATCTCTAAGTACTCCAAGTACCAGTTTGTACCTCTAATCACTTAAGGAACATCATCATGTCTGATCTCTCTTCCATCTCTTTTGACCTATAGAAAGCTGCAAGCACTTCCAGGCAGTGGGTCATTTTCTAAAGTGTATTTTTACATTCAAGCACATGTATTTTTCAGTATCAGTGAATATAAAGTAATCTGATGTCTAGTGCTTAATTACAAAAATAGACTGTATTTAAAAGCAAATGAAGACAAAGTTAAGTAGCTATGACTAATTTCTCAAGAGAGCACTGGGTTGTTGAAAAAAAAAAAAAAAGTAGTTTATTATACAGATTACACAGTAATGGTGCAAAATCCCAGTTCAATTGATGAAAGCTGCCTACAAAGGTGTATGTATACAACAAAGTACTATGCTATATAAAAGTAAAAGAATAAGAATATAGGCTGCTTATGAACTGAAGCATAAGTAACTTGTTAAATACCTTAGTAACTTCAGTTCAAATATTGAATATAAACATTGGAGTTCTCTACAAGTTTCCCTAGGTGGAAAGCCTCCAATTTATGAGGTATTTTGTTGCATTTCTTTCCTCTTAAATATTACAGAATCACAGAATTGTCATGGTTGGAAAGGACCTGTGATATGATATCTAGATATCAATATCTGACCGTCAACCCCCCAAAATCCCTAAGACCCTAAAAAAACTAACCAGATTCTACAGATCCTTCCCACAATTTTTGCATGAACAGAATTTTTACCAATGCCCTCCCAGACTTAATTAATTACCTTTTCAATAGTTAGATTCCACTTTTCTTCTGGATAAGAAAGCTGAGGAAATGGAAGCTAAGGAGTGGGCAAGAAAGGCTGTAATTTACAGTGTCTGCATGAAAATTAATAGGAGTAAAAAGAATTCTTGTGTGTCAAGGTGCAAGTTCTTTAGCTCTGCAAAGGTGAATAGTCTCCCTCCCCATGTGATCTTTCATTTGGTGGTTTGCAGTGTGACTAGCCAAGCTTGGAATCAAGTCTGTACTTCTTAAGAACCTGTAAAGTTTTAGACTCAGACAAAATTCAGCTAGAAAGAACAATAGTGGCTACAGTTAAAAGAAATTAAAAAACAGTGTTTAAAAATAAATGCTTAGCCACCATGAACACTAGTAACTTGCATTGTCACCATGCATTGTGCTAAATACCATTATTTTAGTACATGTGTTGAGAAGGTTCTCCAGCCACTCCATGCAACACTCTTGCCCATGGAGCCCTAGTCAAGTGATATGATGTTGACCTGTTTTCTTTCGCATTTCTCAACCTACAGAGGTCCAAAGTAAAGAATTCCAATGTTTTAATGATGTTGAGCATCAGCAATATCTATAGCTATGTGATAGCTAACAAGAAACCTGACAGAACTGAAGACAGGAGACGCTTTATCCATATGACAACCACTGTTTCAAAAGCAAGTAGTCTGGGGAGAAGCGACATTAATGATGTCTGTCTTCCTATGGATTTGTACCCTACTGCCTGTTTATTTCCTTACTTATACAGTACTTCCAACTCCTCAAACAGGTGGAAGACTGTCACAGCTACAGCACTAAAACAAGTGATCAAGTGGTGCCTGGTCCACCAGCTACTGTTACACAATGTATTTCCCTGTATTTCTCTCAGAACATCACCAAATTGGGATCTCTATGATGAAAACTCCTGTCTTTCATAAAATAATGTTGCAGTCTTTTAGATTTTTATTTCCATTTCAGAGTTGATGGTATAAATTCATGAATTAAAGTTATCTGGGTACAGAACATGGCAGGTTGAACACAGAATACGGGCAACTGCAGACTTATTTCCTTAGGAATTCAGAGTAAAATTTCTTGAATTACCACAACATTATTTTTAATAATCTGAAAGGTAAAAGGTATTAAAATCCTCAAATGCTCATGAAGGCCACAATGAGAGCATAATACTGATGAACACAAGAAACAAGAACAGTGTCCTCACTTACATGGGCAGCTTGTTCCAATGTTCAACAACCATTTCAGTGAATATTTTTTTTTCCTAATACCCAATCTAAACCTCCCTTGGCGTTAAGCCCACTTCCTCTTGTCCTATCTCTTCTACTTAGGAGAAGAGACCAACCCCCATCTTGCTACAACATCTTTTCAGGTAGTTGTCGAGAGCAATGAGGTCTCCCCTCAGCCTCCTTTTCTCCAGGCTAAACCACCCCCATTACCTCAGACGCTCCTTGTAAGACTTGTTCTCCAGACCCTTCAACAGGTTCATTGCCCTTCTCTGGTCATGCTCCAGCACCTCAATGTCCTCCTTTTGGTGAGGGGCCCAGAACTGAACACAGTACTCGAGATGAGGCCTCACCAGTGCCAAGCACAGGGGGACATTCACTTTCCTGCTCCTGCTGGCCACACTATTTCTGATACAAGCCATGATGCTGCTGGCCTTTTTAGCCACCTGGGCACACTGCTGGTTCATATTCAGCCAACTGTTATCCAACACCCCCAGATTTCTTTCCTCTGGGCTACCCTCCAGCCACACTTCCCCAAGCCTGTAGTGTTGCCTGGGGTTGTTGTGACCCAAGTGCAGAACACAGCACTTGGCCTTGTTGAACCCCAAACCATTGGCCTCAGGCCATCGATCCAGCCTGTCCAGCTCCCTCTACAGAGCCTTCCTACCCTCAGGAAGATCAAGACTTCCACCCAAAAGCTATAACGTGAAGAATAATAAATGTTTGTAAGAAAATTAAGTAAATAGAAAAATTGCAATTTTGCAAGAAATGACCAAATTAAAAATAAAAACAACACAAACAAAAAAAGGGAAAAAAAACCAAATCAAAACAAACAAACAAACAACAACATCAACAAAGCCCCAACAAACAGCAACCCAAGATTTACCCAAAATAACCTAGAATGAAAAACAAGAACAGTTGTTTGAATTACTTATTATTCCAGACATCAGCAAACTGTTTCATATTTTCAGTGCTAAAATAAACTTGGTAAAAAGTCCCTTTATGGAAGGGGAATTTATGTCATTTTACAAGCCAGGAAGTTGTGACTCTGTCTTCCAATTTGTATGAGTAATTCTCTTTCTAGCTTTTGCAACCAGTGCATTCTGGACACCAGCAGGATATTCCTTTTCTACAGTATTTGTATTACTTGATGTGATTCTATTTTTATCATTCTTACAGATTGATACTTCTGATAGCTCCAGGCAGTTCTCTGGAATGACTGCATTTATTTTACTCAGCTCTATGCATACACAGAGCCTATCTGTATGCCAGGGTAGATTAAAACAGATCATAAAGTGTAAGCTCTTGAATCAAAACCAGGAAAAATACACTAGAAACAAGAATCACAGTTATGGTCCCTTTAGATCACTTCTGTGTAATATACATAAATGACATAATTCACTCTAATTAATGACTCTTCATCTTTTGAATCTAAAAAAATTTTTTTTTGCCCAAGGGGAGCTCTTACTCTCTTAGTCTAGAAGGAACCAGTCAGCCACTCCACTCCCCTTCCTGCCAGCAGACACGTCTTTTGTGTTTACTTGAGCCTTTGGGATTTCTTTTTTTTCCGTACTACTAAACCTGCAAGCATATTTGAATATATAATTAATTGAAACAAACAAAAAAACCCAAAAATTCAAATCTATCCAGACATTTATTTAGGTAAAATAGTAACTTTGAGTTTGACTTGAATTTTGGAAGCAGAATATGTAAAAAATTGATCATCTCACCCATCTTAAAAAGACTGGGATTCATTTTTAGGTCCTAAATCTGATATAGGAATGATTACTAGTGTGCTATTAAAACAACAACAACAAATACATTTAATACAATACAATTTAAACAGTTTAATTTAAAAAAAATAAAAATAAATATGGGGTAATATATAAATCTTTGATATATTACAGAAATAGTCCCCTGTCTGATTTTTGAGATACGCTCTTTTCCAAGACATTAATCTGCGTCACTCTTTACATAAAAACTAAAATCTGTAATATAAATGTATTTACTTACAGTATCAGCAATATGCTGCCAAGTTAAATGTGTAACAATAGATCTCTCCTTCCTTTCCCTTAGCAGGACTATCACTAAGCATCTCTCCTGTACTATCTACCAGTCTTTATTCATTTTATTTCATATCATTATTTACGAGTTTTCATTACATTTCTTTATATATTCTATATCTCTAAACATCTCCCCTTCTGGCGAGTTTTACAGGAATTAATCAATAGGTTCAAAAGCTAACAGGAGAAGGCAGGACAAATAGATAAATGCACTGATAATCCCATATGTGCTTTTTATTAATGTAGTAACTTCTGGCACACCTAACTGGAAATGAGATTACCCTCAAAACCACAATAATGATTTCAGCTTTCTTCCTCAAATGTTGAAGCTTATATTGTGTTTAACTACACTGCATATTACGTACGTTACATACTCTCCATTATCAATATATAATGAAACAAAAATCAATGGACAATTTAGTATTACATTAATAAATTCCAGCAAGAACATATATGCAATGAAACTCTTCCATTGCATTGGAAACCAGTGACAATAAATACGTGTTTTAATCCAATCGATAGATAACAGCAATTAGACATTTTGAAATCGTATTTTTATGTTCTCTAACTACACAAATGTTTTCCTCAGGTGATATTTCTCTCTCTCAGTATTCATGATGAATTAGATGAGCTTTATAATAAGAAATATTCTTCAAGTATTTGTTCTGCTTCTCTGATGACTACAACAAACTTTTATCAAGTTAATTTTTCATAATTTGGCAGCCTTTGCTAGGGAACAGCAGTCCTGGGCTACATACTTCACAAAGAATAACAACAGTGTTGTATAACTGAAGATAGTTACGACCTACAAAATTGGATTAAACTGATTCCAGAAGGTTCTCAGAGCCGAAGTTTTTTATTATGACACTCATATGTTTTTTAATGTGTTGGGGTTTTTTTAAGAGCTTGGTTACCATTTTGAACTATATTGAGATCTCCAATCAGCATTTAGGTTAGTTTTTCATTGGAAAGCAACTAACAGGAAAATTTGCACTCAGAAAGCCTCAAACTTCAGTTTTCTGGTGTCAGGAAAATGCTATCAAGAGTCAGCAAGTTGGGACAAAGAAAGTACTTGATTTGCATTCAGAAATGAATGAAGTAAATATTCAAACCTATTCAAGCTGCTGCTGCCAACTCATTCCATCTTTACACAAAATATGCCATTTTCTCCCCATGCCTCAAAAATGCCAAGATGTCATTATTCACGTCAGACTTTCTACTCCAAAGGCTGAAGTGTGAAGCACACTGGACACTTTAAACATTTTTTTCCTAAATCACATGGTTTCTGGGCATATATTCTGACTAACACCTCAAAAGTTAGCACAGTACCTCACATTCACACCAGTATTAGTGACAAGCCTATATAGCAGCATGTGGTTATATTTTATAGACACCTAAAATACTACACAGCATTAGCAGCAGCCTATTGCTCTGAAACTAGCTGAAAGCAATGATTAAATAAATGGAGGTACTTGTCCAAGGAAGAGATATTTTCCATGCTTCCACACTTTTTTTATTTTTCAAGTCTGATTATAACAACGTACCATTCAGTCCTACCTTCTGTCCCTTGTCTTTTAAAGAACTATTTACCCATGTATCCCTCCCAGCTACTCAGTTTACTGAAAAGGCTTGGGCAAAGGACTCTTTCAAAGATCTTTTGGAAATCCAAGCAGAACTTTCAATTAAAACAGCCTCATCCATGTGTTTGTTGATACCTGCAAGACATTTATGAGGAAAGATTTCCCTTTACTACTTTCAAAATACGATCTCTTTATCCCGTGAAGAGGGCTGGGCATAGTTGGAGTTGTTCAGCCTGAAGAAGAGAAGGCTCCAGGGAGACCTTATAGCAGCCTTCCAGTACCTGAAGGGGCCTACAGGAAAGCTGGGGAGGGGAGGACTTCTTACAAGGGAATGTAGTGATGGCTTTTAAGCTGAAAGAGGGTACATTTTAGATTGAATATGAGGAAAAAATTATTTTGTGTGAGGGTGGTGAGACACTGCAACAGGTTGCCCAGAGAAGTTGTGGATCTCCCCTGCTGGAGGAGTTCAAGGGCAGGTTGGATTTGGCTTGGAGCAACCAGGTCTAGTGGGAGGTGTCCCTACCCATGACAGAGGGGTTTGAACTGCATGATCTTTAAGGTCCCTTCTGACCCAAATAATTCTATGATTCTATGATTTTAAGACTCACTATTCTTACAGCTTTGGTTTTCACTTCATGCAGACAATTAACAGTCCTACAGTTTCCCTGACCCTTTCTAGAATAGTTTTATAAAGTTTATTTTTGCTACCTTATGGTCTTCAGGAACCAAGGTCTCTCTTAGAATAATCTATATATGTCTTCCTTTCCCCATGCCTCTGAGAAGGATTTTAATGGGGGAATTTCTTCAGTTACTTCTTCCCTGAACAGGGACACAGAAGCTGTTCCTTTGTGATGGTCTTGCATTCCCTGACTATTTTTATAACCTGGATATCAAATGGCCTTACAGACTCCCTGGAAGTCCTTTTGTTATTCAGCTGCTGAAAGAAGGATTGAGCATGCAAGGAAGGGGAAATTGGCTTGGTTCACTGCCATGGCTCTAGATGTTATCTATTATAAATTATATACTTCTAGATATATGTTCTTCCAATTCCTATCTGAGTTATGCTAACTCAAAGACATCTTGCAACACTTTAAAAAAACATTTGCACAGATTAAGTATTTTCACTTTGGCTGATTAACTTCAGTGAAGCATATACATTCTAAAATTGCTGATAAAGCATACCAGATCACTGCTAATTAGCAGAATGGCTTTTTCTAGCAGTAACAATTGCAACTACAACAGGCATAAGGCACAAGGTGAACTGAGATAGTTCCAAAATCTTTTTTATAGTAAGGCTACAGAGCATCTAAGGCAAATGTTATTTTAACTGAATTACAATTTAAAATTTAAAACTGTTTATGATTATGTAATATTGAAAGAAAAAAAATAATAATTTCCATATTATAATTTTCTGACACATTTGGTACGTATAGATTGCTCATATTTTCATTTATTCTTTCGTGGGTTCAAAATATTTGTTACAGATTTTGCTTTGGGTGTGAACTTACAAATTCTGTGCACCATACAAAAAGCAGGTTTTGGGTTCTGAATGCATGGAAGAAAAACTGAATTCTAGTAACAAACATGAAGAAGTATTCCAAAGAATATATTTTCATAATCAAATGGGTTTAATATTGTGAATAGGAAGACAAATAGAAGTCCACTGAACTACTAATAAGGCCATTTCCATTATAACTTTGTCTATTATTATCTTCAGTTCTCTGCCTTGTTAACAGATTTTGCATTTAACACATTTCTTACTGATTAGTTTACAGTTTGTATAATACATTTCTACGTATTTTAGAAAAGACAAGCTGTGAGTCTGTGATGGAAATACATCATGATGCTTTGCAAAAACTGACAAGCCTTCCTACATAAAAAAAAAGAATACACATACAAAAAGTAATGTAAAGGAAAGAATATTCCAATTTCCAGATGACTACAGTCACATTGTTATTTATTATCAATTTTTTACTTAATTTCTAAATTTGACTGAAATAGTATTGGAATGCTATGGAAAAAGTAGAAATAGTCACAGGAAAACACAATCTATTTTTACAAAATCTAACGTACATGCAGCAACAATAAATTAAGAAACAATTTTGCTTAATTTTTCACATATGCCTGTGTTTAGAAGAGATACTTGTTTTGAACCCAGCATGTTTAAAGCTAATAGAAAAATTACATCATAGGTGCTTCTAAGTAGCAATACAGGCAATGTAGAGAGTGCATTTGACATGTGGGTATTTTATTATATGGCATGTCTGTACTGTTTATTCTCTAGCAGAAAAATAATCCCCTACAAAAAGAAAATGCCTACATAAAAACCACCAGTTGCACTTACTAATACAAGCCGTCTTTTACAGTTAAGTTTCACCCTGCAACCTACCTTTTAGTAGTATTGCATGCCATTGGAAATACTGACAATACAACACTAGAAAAGACCTGGAGCAGTACCCCTCACACACCATATCTTCTCAACCAGAAAAGAGTGTTGGAGCACCCACATGTTGGGAAACAATGTGCTATCACAAGGAAGCACTTCTCAGCATCAACTAGAATGGCAAGTTTATTCAAGGCAATTGCAGTTATTTAAGTTTATCTTTTAAATACAGATTCTCAACTCTGTAAATCCACATAAACTTTAAGTTAATTTTTCCTTTCTTAATTTTCTTCACTTTAAATTTATCTCAGATGAATTTAAGTGTATCGACACTAGCCATGTTCAGCATTGGGGCTGCAGAAGAGTCTCTGCTTTGTTTACTCTCCAACTAAACAGGAAACTCCAACTATAGGAAGTGTTTCTTAGCTTTCTACAGTGGATGTTCATTATCTCTACTTTGAATATCCCAGTCCGATCAGCAAACTCTGCTACTTCATCATTCACTCTCTTCTGCTAAAAAAAGGTTTTCAGTCTACTTTCCTCTTTGTGGAAGCTACAAAATCACACCTAGGAATCAGCAGTTCTCCAACGTCTCTAAAAGAGCACAGAAACTGACTCCTTCCTTCCCCACTCCTCTTGATTATACTTGTTAGGCATTTCTACAAGCTGTAGGATGCTGGAGAACAACACAGGCTAACCTAAGCTCTTCCATCTCTCCCAAACTCATACTCAAGTTTATCACTCTGCACAGAACTTCTCTCCAAGAAGATTTCAGAGACACTCTGGAAACAAACACAGCTCAGATATCCATGCATGAACTTGAAGAACTTAGTGTTTTGGTGATGGTGTCACAGGAGGGCAGTACAGTGGCTAAGTCAGTGCATTATGTGATCCTAGATCCTAAGAATAACTACATGCTTTCTCCCTTTTATTCTGCACATAAATTTGAGGAAGATATTTCAAGACTGTGTTGAGACTTCAAAGAACAGGCTTCATGGCAAATAGCTATGGACTCTGTAAGAGAAGACTGTTGACCAATGAGCAGGCAGGATTTAGTAGGTGAACTCCAGAAGTAATCTCTGAATTGCCAGTTAGATGGGTAACACCAGCAGGTCTGTTTTTTGAAGAAGCATGAAAACTAGGTTTGGCCCCTGGCATTGGGACTTCTTGAAGCAAAAGCATGAGAAAGAATATGAGCTCACAGGAGAGCTCTAAATGCTGGCCCCAAGCCAGCATGAGGGGAGCCTCGAGTAACGTCACACAGTAGAAGACTTCCCAACACTGTATAACTTAAAATGCCAGAAGGATCCAGAAGGAACTTTGCTTCCTCTGGTCAAGGCTTAAAATGTCCTGCTTTGGGTTTTGTTAGTTCTCCTTAATTCATTAATTTTGTTTAAAATTTTTAGTTGGTTGCTCCAGGATTTCTTTGGTTTTCTGTTATGTATACATTCAAAATTGTGACTTTCTGTTGTCTCCCTATGGATTTCTTCATCTTTCTCTATCCCCACTTGTCCACTTCTGTAGTAAAAGAAATATCTCTGAGCTTGCACTGTGCACATAGCATAGATTAGTGTTTATGGAGATAACACAAAAGTGGACAGGGAATTGTTTCAAAATGGTCTTTTACAAGGCGCTCTTCAGTAAAAGCAAGCAAAAGCAGGAGCAGTGGCTTTAGAGACAGCTAGCTGGCCAGCACTGAAAAAAAGTTTGAGAGGCTAAATCAGTCCTGGAATCCTGAATCAGTGCTAAGAAGCACAAGCTGTGAGTGAGGCAACCATCTTGAGCAAGGCAAACACAGACCTAGATGCAAAGTAAAATACCAGTGAATACAAAATAAATTTCTGCTTGCGATAAATATTTGTTACTCTTGTTCTGTTCCCACTCTAAATGAATTTTCATAACACTGCTTCACAGGCTGACGAAGAAAACAGTTGTGTTCCCTTTCTTTGTTTGGTGTTTTCTGGAGCTGCCAACATTGCCTGTGCGGCTAAGGGCAGACATAACCTCCTTGCAGTTACAAACGCAAGTAGACGTTTCTGTACTGTGCTGAACAGACGGATTGCCTGCCAAATAACAGAAAAATGTTTGCAGAACACATGCCAGGGCAGTGCACACTAACCACACAAGCACTGCTACAGAGCCTTGGAGATTATTTCCTGGAAAAAGTATTTTTTCCTCCAACAAAATCTAAACTTGCCTCCCATTCTGGTTTGGGAAGCTACAGCTTTTTAGTGCCTGACTTTATCTTACAGAGAGAAGGTAATATAATTTAAGTGCTCTCTTTATTATCAAGACTTTACCACAGAAAAGAAATTTCATTATTTCTGAAACTGGAGAAGCTTTCTGAGCCAATGTCTTTGTGTAACAACACAAAATTATAAGCATTACTTCAGGGACCCTACAACACAAAATTATAAGCATTACTTCAGGGATGAATGTGCTTCTCTCTTGTTAACAAAATGCTGTTTTTTCTGAAAGCAATCTGCCATTTCCACATCAAAAATTGTCTTTTGTTTTACATTCTCTCCACATTTGCACAGCATATAATCCAGATCAACAGATTTTTCTTTGTCTTTTCTAAATAAGAATGCTTGGAGAGTGTCTCAGAGGCAAAAGACCCAGAACACTATTTTCTCATTAGGTTGTTACAGCTCCAGTTGAAGGAGCAAGTCAAGAACACAATAGGATGCAACCACAAGAGCTGAGAGAGCTTGCTGATATCACTACAAGGCTATTCTCGATTGTCTTTGAAAACTTTGAAAGTAACATAAAACTTAACAGGACTTCCTAGCCTCACCTGGGGCTTCCACCTACATCCACAGGCCTAGAAGCTCTATTTAAGCAATGCCTACGGCCTTCAGCTCCTGCCTGAGCTGTGCCAGGGTTTCCATTTGAGCTACGCACAACTACAGATGCCCTTGATCTGGATCTCAGACTGTGGACTGACTTGATCTCAGCCCCACCTTTCCACAGTGGATGTGCCCAGCAATTGCCAAACATAATTCTGACCTATGGATTGACCTTCTGGCTTTACCTGATGCCTTTCTCCTCACCATGATTTTGCCTTATGATCTTGACTCTTGGTTGAATCAAGTTACTATTTATGGGCTTGCCTTGCTCACGTGCTGTGGGACTGGGATCTGGGCAGTGAAGACTCAGCCCTGTTGCCCTGTCCCTTATCTGCTGCCTTTCAAAGAGCTCAGACCTTCCTGAGCCCCAAGCCAAGCACCATGGAACTTATGAAGAAAACCATCAGCCAGCATGAAAAGGACAAATTATTTTGACTATAAGAAAAAAAGTTGTATGATCTGTGAATTACAATTTTCAGAGTTGCAGTTTCTTGCACTGATGTCTTCAAACTTGGTCTTCAATCATTGCTTTCACATATGCTTTGATGAAAAACAAATTATACCTCTGCATCAAGTTGCACTATACATTATTTCACTGTAATAAAATATAAATATTAGCTTCAGAATACGTAAGAAAAATAAAGTTTTTGTTACATGTCCATACGTTGGCAAAAATCAAAAAGTTTATACACTGTCACATGAAGTATAAGCTCATCTTCTAAACTGCAGAGATGATGTAAGATTGGGAACTTCAGCAAACCGGGGTTTCGACTAACATGAAGCCAAATTACAAAATATCTTGAAACAACGTATTTTAAAAAAGCAGCATGAAATGACTAATGCAGTCAGAAATCTGTCACTAGTTTCCATGTAGCTGCGGTAACATGTTTGCAAACAATAGTGTTACTATATATAAGAACACATTTAAACATTGTAAATGCTACATACACTTTGGGAAAACAAACAACTGATTTAAAATTGGAAACTACAAAATTCTAAAAATATGAAAAAATAATATACCTATCTAATCCTAAATGTTTTTAATGATCAAACAGTCAATACTGCTGTGAAGAAACCCTAAAATCCTAAAAAGCAATTAATACATAAAGCACTCATTTATGAATAATGGTTGCTTCATAATTAAAATACATCCTGCTTAAAAAGCATAATTTTATTAGTTTGGCAAAACCATAAGCAAAACATTTTAACAAACCATGAGCTGTGCTGCTGCTAAAATACAGAAACTACAAGTTAGTTGCACAGCCTGTAGTTAATGAGCACAACCAACAGCTGAGAGACACTGGTGTGTTGGGAATGGTACTACATATCTTTTAAAGGTGGATCTGTATGGCAAATGACTAACCACAAAACTGCAAGACCAAACCCCAAAGTTTAAAACCTTAGAAAATGTAATTCTTCAACCAAGGACAAAAAACTCAACAGTAAGGTTGAGTCATTTATCACTGCCAGCTCACAACAGCAATTAAGTGCCCTAGCAACTCTTCCCAAATTATATTTCATGCCCCAGAGGTAACTCTCAATCCCATTACCACTCTCCACTCTCCCCCTACCTTCTCCCCACCCCTCCTCCCCCCGTTATTTTTCCTCTTGGATGTTGAGATTTCCCAGAGAACATGATGGGATGCTGTTATCCTTTCTGGGCCATAGCTATAGCTGTGCATGCCAGTGAGCCACATTTGCTTTGAGGCACTGCAGTTCGGGGTGCACAAAACACCCCCTTACAGAAGAGTTACTCCAGCAGCATGAGTATAGTCTAGCATGAATCCCACTACTGTCATACTGGAAGCTACCCAGGCTTGGAAGTGCTTTGTGTAGCTGGTAGCAGTTAACCACTGTGTAAAAGCACAACATGACCATACCTTGAGACTTCCACACAATGGTGGTCTACCACTCTCAAAAGGGGTGGAACAAGAAAAAAAATGGTGTGGAGAGAAGAGCCTGAGATTTTAAAAATAAGTAGCCGAACCTAGCTGAAAAAGACACAGTAAGTTCCTCCATGCTTTTAAAATACTGCAAGTTTTACTGGAATTTTTTAAACATTTACTGCTGGTGAAAAATTGCTATATGTGTTCAATAAATGATTAAATGAATGGAGCTTAAAATAAGATGTGGGTTTTTAAAAAAATAAAAAAACAAGTCCCACAATAATAATAAAAAATAATCAAAGAGCTTAGCAGGAATCAAACTCGTAAGAAATAAAACCAGAGTTAGAACAGTTCATTAATATATTTAATGACTATGCATTAAAAGGAAATTAAAATGGATTCTAAAAGCCTCTAAAAAAAATCTAGCTCAGTTTAATGAACTTTTATTCAGAAATCTATTCCTTCTTAAGTTCCTTGTATGCTTGCCTGCAAACACATTGCACAGTCATTCAACATTAATTTAATATACAATAAAGAGCTCATCACAAGCAACATCTTATAATCAGTTTGAAAATGCTCAATTGATAAATTCAAACAACCACCAGTAGTCAATTCAAACAGATATTAATAATAAAAATAATCCACCACAAATCCCAACACATTATAATTTTATATGGTTAGAAACAAATCTAAAAATAATTTATAGAAGAGCAATTGGAAGTCTATTGAAAACTTCTATTACAGATGAAATAAAAGATTAGTCTCCTACCACAACTAGAGACTAATTTCAGACAGATAATTAAGGAATGAAGTACAATCAGAATACAAAGATTAGTGCAACTAAATATACATAACAAAGACAGTGAAAAAAAACAACTTGTTAGGATTATTGAGAAATTATCTCACAGTAGAAGAAAATGTAAGAATTTTTTAAATGCAGAAATTATTTCATTCATTATTTTAGCTTCTATATTACTCATATTTGGGATAAATATTGAAAGCAAATCAATTGCCTTAAAGACTCAGGCTGAAACATGATGCTGACCAAGGTGGTTATGAAACCACTGACATTGTCATGGACATGTTTAAGAAACTGCCTAACAGTTCTAGAACTTGGCTGTAAGATGAATCCTGAATTCTAAGCATCTTCCAAAAGCAATATTTTGTAGCACAAAAATAATTTTTATGCTTTACACATTTGATATTGTCCACTTGTTTCAACAGCTTGATATGCAGAATATAAAAAACATTATATCCCACCCACCATCAAATAAACTCTTTTCTCCACAGGTCCTTATTTTTCAAAGAAAATTAATGACCCTACATCCATGACAGAAAAAAGCAGAAGAAAATTAGCAAACTACAGAGCCATCAACCGTCTTGCCCTGTACCAAATGACAGGCTGTAGGGGTGCCTGCTGGCTGGCAGGGTGAGGCAGCTGGGGATGGTGGTGCCCAAGGGAATGGTGCCCTTTCCTCTCCTGTAACAGCACAGCCATTTCCCCTCTCTACTCTTGTAAGTCTCAGGCAGGCTGCCCAGGTCCATTACCAGAGTAAGGCAACAAAGAAAGGACAAACTGCACAAAACAGAATGTAAGACAAGAACTTCAAGAAAAAGAAAAAAGACAAACGGCAGAGTGGGTGGCAAATGACAAAGTTTGGTGTGCTGCCTTTTAGACGAGGATGTGCCTGCTATTACTGTTAAAAATAAACAAACAAATTAAATAGTCCAGATTTGTCTCCCATCAGGAGTGTTTATGGTAGTTACAGGAACTTGTATCATATAATTGGGAAACATTTCCATAACTGAGGAAATTTAAATCACATTTGAATAAAGATGTTTTGGAAACAAGTTAACTGCATGTCTTTTAGCTTGCCTATGCTGTGCTCAGTTGCTAGTTTTTTTGAGCTACTATTGCAGCAGGAGACTATCAAAATTGTGCATGACATTACCTGATACGTGGTGATTTGTTCTTTAATTAAGATCAGCATGACCTAGATCATAGCAAACATCTCCAAGCCTCAATTCCGATGGGTAAATCCATTCACAAGCTAGAATCAAGTTTTCTCTATTTTAAGAGAAAAAAATAAATCTGGATTTTAAAGCAAAGGTATAGTTGTGTCAAAGTGGATACAGAAAGGCTCTTTACAAGTTCCATGACAGAAACAGATTTACTTCTTTTTGTGCTTCTTCAGAGGCTGTCAAAGACAATCACCATCAATATTGACTGCATGGGTAGAAGAGCCAGAAGCTTTTTTGAGAACTGTCAGTTGAGGAACATAATATTGATCTAAGCAACACTCACAGGTGTCTACCTAAGATTATTTCTTACTTTTTTACCCTGGTTATCAATCATTTCTATGCAAGTCTCTATTCAGAGCCCAAATAGCCTCTTCTTGTGCAAGTGTTCAGATCAAAAGGCCCAGGCAGCACTGCAACCTGCTGGCTGTCTGCTTCATCCAGAAGTACAAGCTCCTAAAACTTCACAGTTCATTGCAAAGCAAGCAGAAAATATGTACCTAACTCATGTGGGAAACAAAGCACTTTATAAAATATTCATTAGTGGCTTTTAGGCACACAAATATATTTGAAAATTCGGTCGCAGTTCATTTACAGTGAAATAGCCTATTTGCACTTCAGTCATGTCTGCAGCAAGCAGCTCAGGCGACTGTTTTATTCCCACTCATCTCGTCCTGTCTCCTTCAGCCAGTCACTTCCCTCTCGTTGAGTTTCGATGCATCCCATGAAGCAGCCCCAGCCATCTGGAGCCCATGCCCTGCCTCTGAGTAAGTCAGAACATAATTCTTCCTCTCAAAATTAAGACCAGCAAGATGCAGCTCACATGGCAGAAAAGCCCCTGCCTCTCACAGGTTCCCAAAGGCCCACCATTAGTAGGTCTGCTTATCAATCCAGCACTGGCTCAGTGACTACAAGACAGACTTCCTAAGGTGCTTTTTGTGGCAGCTCCTTGTTTCCACAGCTTTTGCAGGTGAGCTACTGAACCATATGAGCGATCTTAAAAATAACAGGTAATAATGATATCCATCAGATGTATTGAAAGTAGAAAAGAATATTGCCAAATAAAAGGTGTGCTTTTCCACTCCAGATATGAGCTTTTCCTTTGCAATAATTTTCCTCAAAATCAAATATTATAGCATGTTGCAAACATATAGCATGTGTGGGGAATGGTCCAGCTTCTCTCCCCCTACTAAGACTAAACAAAATGCCTTTCAAGCCAGCAAAACAGAAATGGCATCTTTTACTGATTTAGCCAAGGACAGACTGGAACAGGCCTCTTGCTCTACCAGATAAGTCCACAGCAAGAAAACAGCACAAGGGTTATGATAACTGGCAGAAAAATAGACAATAGGTTCAAAACTGCCTCTGACAGAGTATGTACCTGGCCAGTGCTAATTGGCTAATTTGGACAGTGGTACTTTCTCGAACAGTGATCACTGATCTATAAAAAGGGGGCAAGATCTGCAGGCTGTTGCTCTCTCTGCCTGCCCGGGACAAGACCCTACTGCAGTACCTGAACCTGCCTGGAACACGCACACACACGCACACACACGCGCGTGCGCACTCTCTCTCTCTCTCTCTAACTTTCTTACCGGGCTCAACTCCTACCCTTTCACTCCATTGATTTTACACCTCTCCTTCGGAGTGTGCATTTAATAAGACCATAGCACCTTTGAATCCTTTTCCCAATATACACCTAGACAGCCTCTCCTGAACCTTGATCCCTTGTGTTGACCCTTAATAAACCGATTAATTTGTAAACTAAACATTGATCTCAGTAACAATTTGTGAGCATGGTGGGAGGGTACTTTAATCTACCCTCTAAGATACGGTCCCGCAGTGGTCGTTCCTCGGTAAGAGGCGAAGGCCACGTGTGACCCTCGGGCTCATTCACAAACCTCTCCACACTGGGGGGGGAAGTCGCGGGAACATCCTGACAGCCGGTAGCCCCCCGGTACCGGCCCACGACAGCATGTCTCAGGTCAAGCTGTATGTATATTTAAATCATCATGTAACCAATAAGAAAATGCAAGAAATGGAGGCATTTGGAAGAAAGATGGTACTTCAAAGGGTTAAAAAAAAATCAACAGGACTTCAAAGAGAAAGCCAGAAATACAGGTCAGCTCTTCTGAATCCCAGAGCAATGTACCATGACACTTTGGCACTGATGAAATTTTATCACTGCTCTATCTTTAGAAAACACAGAATTTTAAAATAGTTATATACTGAACACAGCTTTGGATTTATTTTTTTAAATTATTATTATTATTATTTTAACTAGCTCAACAAGCTTCTTCAAAAGTTGAGGAGAATTAACTTCTGTTGAATGACCAAGATGAGTGGAGAGGTTGATACTCCAGAAGGGAGAGCCACCCTCCAGGATGACCTAGACAGGCTGGAAGAGTGGTCTAGCAGGAACCTTATGAAGTTCAACAGGGAGAAGTGTAATTCTTTTCATTTCCTACATCCCAAGTAATATGGGTATAGGAGTATATTATTTTTTTTAAAGACCCAGCTTCCCAACCCTTAAATTGGCATTGTTCAAGTAACAATAATTGAATAAGAATAAAACTATTGTTAATTTTAAAAACTAATTAATAAGAACAAACAACAAACAATAAGCAATAGTGCTACAGAAACAATCCTAACTGCTCAGGTTTAGTGTAATGCAGCATAATCATAGTAATTCTTTTCTCCTTTAGAATTATTTTTAGTATAAGTAAGCCTCAACATTTTAACTTTTGACTTGAAAAGCTAACACATTTATTTCTCTTACATCACTCAAAGAAATGCATAACAATTCTTTTGAGCCTCCTTCACAAACCACAAAATCATGTGAATTTTGTTAAGCTCAATAGTCTTCACCTCAAAATTGCATGGGTCAGGTCACAGATTTTTCATTTCCTTCACTAGTTACATTTCAGCTAATCTGTGTTTGCCTTGAGGATCAGGCTCATCATTTTTTTTCTTTTTATTTAGGGTCATCAGAATTTACAATGACCTACTTCTTTACTAAAAAGCATGCTAGGAAGTATTAATGGATTTTCTGTCTTACAGACTGTGTTTTCATATTGTGTAATGGAAAAGTCCTTTCAGATCAGGGAAAGGCAGTAAGGAAAATCAAAGAGAAATAATTTCCAGTTCTTCAGCCTGGGAAAGAGATGATAGGAAAGGTGTGACAGAGGTTAATAAAATCATAAATGGCCTGGAGAGGGTGAACTGAGATCAACCGTTCAGCCTTTTTCAGTGTAAGAATTTGGGGGACTCAAACAGATGACAGGTTTGAAACAAGCAACAGATGGCTCATCTTACAGTGCAGTGAAGCTGCTGAACTCTTCATGACAAGATGCTGTTAAGCAAGATGCAGCATACTGGAGGATATAAAAAAAAAGAGCTAAGAAACAGGTTTGTAAGAAATAGGAAACAAGAAATAAGAAAAAATGGATCACAAACCAGGGTGTGAGGGAAGCTGAAAGAGAAATAAATTCATGAGAGAAAGCTTTCAGCAATTTAAAAAGGAAAACTTTGAATTCAGAAGGCTAAAATAAAATGGCAGACTTCTTACTTTTGCTAGTTTATAGTCAGTATGAACCAAAGGGTGCCATTTTCAGAGCTATCAACGTGAAGGCAAATAGTCGTATTTTTTAAGAAGGGAAGATTTATTTCTCTTTCCATAGTGCAAAATAAGCCAATTTAACTACATGCACTTCAACTGCAAAAGAGCATCGCAAATACAGAGGAGCATCACCCTGAAGCAGTTAAGTGCAAAGGCAAACAACAAGACCTTTTCCAGCTCATGCTTTACCTCTTAGGTCCTCAGTTCTCTAAGATACCCCATTATGTCTCACACCAAATCTTCCAAATTGTGCCTAGCATTAATGAGAATCTAGACACCACTATCTTCCCAGTACTGTTTTCACAAACCAAGTAACAGGCAATACCAATTTATAATAAGAATGGAAGGAACTGTGTCAGACGTTTAAGGGATGCAAAGAGCATTCATTACTATAGATCCTTTTTCAGAACATTATTAGTTTGTTTCTCAAAAAATTATAACAACCTTTCTGGCTTGACTCTTTAACACTCTGGGTTCACCTCTGCTCTTTATCCTTACATTCCTTTCACCGCCCATGGAAAGAAAAAAACAAGCACACTTCCACCTGAATGGATGCTCAGTGTCTCTCAAGGGACAGAACTGTCTGCTCTGGCAGTTGGCATAAGACAAGCCTTTCCCTCAACATACACAGTCCCTTCTCTCTGCACCCCAAGGACTGTCTGCAGCAGTCACTTGCTGTCAGGTATCGTATCAGCCCAGTCATTAGGGAGCAGCATTTTCACACTTACTCTCCTTCTTTTAAACTCCAGTACTATTGTTGCCTGGAAGTCTAACACTGATTAGCAAATGTATAGTGAAAAATCAGTTACCTCACCATGCAGTAATCTATTTCTGTCTGCAAATTCCAGAAGGAGTTAAGAAAGTTTAATGTTTCTCACAATGACCATGGCTTATGGATTCAAGGCTTAGCATATCCTGCATGTGAATATGGAGAAAGGGATGCCCAGGTAAGGAATTGCCCCCATGTTATGTGAGTATATGGCACCTCAAGTAGTGCTAAGGGACAGACTGCCTTCTCCAGAGATTTCTGTGGATACAAAAAGCCCACAACCACACTAATAAAAGAAACAATGCATGTAGTTTTTCAAGGAGAAATACATAGCTTTGTTTTCATAGCACACATGGTTATACTGATTTATTTAGGCAGCAAACAATTACGTGACCTTGTTTTGCTAAGAGTGACCAAAAGAGAGCACAAGACACCAAAATCATTCATTTTAAAACATATTAATGTTAATTCTTCATCGAATAACCAAAAAAACCACTTCCTACACAGAAGCCATAATGCTGCTTAAAAATATACAGAATGCTATTAGAAATATATGTCTCTGGTTTATGTTGGGAGTTTGCTGAATCTGGCAGCTTGACAGAGGTGAAGCTGCGGCAGCACCACATTCCCACATCCATTCATTTTTGGGGCATATGGACACAAATAAATATACGATGCATGTATGCAGGTATCCATAACCAGCCACACAGATCAGCACAGAACATAAACAGCACTCAGGCAAACAAGCTGCACCCACATCCTGATCCTGCTCCACTCTAACTGACCAGGATGAAAGCAATTTAGTATAAAATACCTATGTAGATACATATCCCTCCAGTAATCAGCCATAGAAAACCAGTCTGTTCAACAGCTGGCACACGTGGTTATATCATCCACCCCACATGCAAACAGGTCTCTCCCTGATCCCGCCTGGACTCCCTGCTTCCTCCAGTAGCCAAGCCACGCCTCCTCTAGCTTCTCCAGTATCTGACTTAGTCTTGCAGCTTCATGTCCCAATCACTAGCTACCCTGGCCTGAGAAGTGATCACACATGCTCAGGTACACACCCACAAAATACATAAAAAGCACAGTGTCTCTAGATGCCCCTGCTCAGGTTCCTCTGACCCGTGGCACCTTGTCCTGTAGCTGGTACTTAGACATCTCTGGTTTCTCCAGCTACTCCACCACAACAGACACTTGGGACCGTGGGACCCATGATCTCTCTTTCATGGTCTCTCCCCACACAAATACATGCATATGCACACAGAATACACATGTCCCTTCATCTGGTTAGAAATGGAGGCTGAGAGAAGACAGGACAGACAGTCTGGGTCAGGCACAGGGCATGGACAGATAACTTCGACTCAGGAATATTTTTAGCTAATGTAGCTCAATGGAAGCTGAAATAACATCGCTGAGGGAAAATAGCTAGATAATGATTGGGGGACTACGTGTGTAACATGTACAAGAGACTCTGAAGTGACTTGGTCAATAACAATAACAGTAGAAAAGAAATCATCCCTGAATTCAGAGTTCATCAGTGCAGCATCAATAAACTGAACTGAGGTGAGAAAGTTAGCCAAAAAACAAGGAAAAACATTCACTGTCTAAAATGCTGGATAGCAGAAAAAAAGCGTGTCATCAATGATGACTGAACAGCAAATGAAGCAAAATCTTGGAGTAAATAATGCAGAGCATTATCAAAGGTGCCTTATTATCCACCTTTTAATTTTTCAGCATTCACTTCTCTTATTAGCATTTATGCTTTTGTCACCATTTTTGCACATATAGTTTCCATCTGTTTCTTCTTGTTTCCCTTGTCCTTTTTCCTGCCTGTTCTTTTTTTTACATCATGATAATTTCTGCTCTTTTAGGACTTTCAAAGTGTTATTCTATGCTTATTTTACTAAAAAGATGTCTATGTGGGGGAAGAACCCAATAAAAGCCCTAAGGGTCTTAACCAGCTTGAGTGGATTTGATGTTACAAAAGCAATTAAGCATGATAAATTAGTAGACCTAAATAGAGTGTTAGAGCAAAAGAACTGGAGTTGAAATGCCACCACTCCACTGCCCAGTTAGGCTCAAAGGACACTGTCACTACAGCAACAGCCTCTCCCAGGTGTCCATGGGGACCCTCCCATGGGGACCATGCCATCTCCTCTCTCCATTCCTGCCCACTCGCCCATGCAAGTTGGCTGAAGCAGACAGACAGCCTGGGAGAATTGTTGTTATGGACTGTTCTTCCCACAGGACAAATTCCAATGACTCTTTCCACAGGCCAAGCAGTGTGTAAGCATCCGTAACACCTCTCTCAGAAAGTGAGTGTGCATTTCCACACAGGTCAGCGACAGTCAGCGTTCAAAAACCATCAGCAAAACTCCAACAGACAGACCTCTGCCAGAAACTGAAACACCATCTAATCACCTACATACTGGAGGAAACAGGATTATCACACACCTCATCGTTGCATCCAGAGTGTGAAGCTCTCCAACACAAACTGCTTGCAAACCTCCTTGAATAATCCAAGCAGTTTTCTCTAGAAGTATGTATGTGACTAAATGCTCACTGGGACATAGTCTCTTCCTGTCTGCAAAAAAAATTTGGGCAAGATCTCGTTTCTACAAGTCTTGGGATAAATTGCAGCAAATAATGCTAGTAGACAAGGACAGCCAAATCCTGCTGTGGTTAGCCTGAACAAATGTTGCTGCGACAGAGCCACTGCTGACCTAGACCATACAAGAGATAGCATTCAAGAAAAAGAACATTATTCAAAAGTGGCTGTTAAACAAACAGCAAATTTCTTCAGAACAGAACTCAGTTTTGGCTTCTAAAAGACATGAGTGTGTTTGTGTTGAAGAATTCTCATTCTTTAGAGTTTGAGCTACTAATTTGCATGGGAACTGGCTGAAATAATTTAACACAGTTTAAAACCAGTCAGATAAACTTCTAAAGTCTTCCTTTCATCCTTTTCTGAAGTAACAGATACTGGCAACAACTGCAGGAAGGACAGGCACTGGAATCTTGAATAGCTAGTCTTTAGCATGCATGGAAGTCTTCCTACACATAGGATCAATTAAACCAATTATTCTTGCTTAGGAATCAATAAGAAAATTTTCTCTGGGTCAGATTGATAAGTATGTGGAGAGCACCTCTTTCAGCACTGAGAACAAACATCTGCTGGGATCATTTAGGATGATTTTTCTCAGGTATTTGTTTCTTTCCTTGCTGAGGCCTCCGCTATTGACCACCTATCAGTCTTAGTTCTGTGCATCTGCAAGCAGTTAAACCGACTGGAGACCTATACTGTTTTGACATTGATAGGTCTAAATTATTTGTTAAAACAGTGTAGAGGGCTGTGAATTAACTGTGCTATCGTATATCCAAAGATATGGGAGCTGGCCTAAGGTTCAGGTTCAGACATACCTCTGCATAGGTCTGTGTTTCCAGAGCAGCGTAAGTGCTTTCATGCAGTCTGAGTTCCCCAAAGCCCTTGCACCTGAGCTAGCTCAGTACAGAGCCAGCTTGCTCACTTCAAGCCTCTGTTCTGGTGGCTTCTGACTTGATGATAGCCTGCTATACATCCATGAGAAAATACATCTTCAAAGGGACAAAGAAAACTGCAAATTGGTTCATGAACATCTTTGTCCGATAAAGAACAGCCTATGCCATTTTCAAAATGCTGCTATCAAAGTTAAAACACATAGAACAAACCAGTAACAGCAGAGGAGCCAAACATCAGTTGTAGCTAATACTGGTCCACTCAGAAACTGACAGAATATCAGAGTTCACATAGGTGAACTCATACAGGTGCTCTGTAGCAAATATGTAGCATATAGTCTTTGGTATACCCAGCATCTGTCTAAACTGACAGCAGATAAATATGGTTTATTATACATAACTAGTGAGAGGCATGGGAGAGACATGATTGCTTTTCAGACCCACACAGACCAAACACTGATGCTGTGAACCACGTGTGCAGTTAAAAGATGTTCCTTGAGAAGGGAAAGAATATACTGTGTAATAACCAAAGGTGCAATCCCAGGGAAGAATTACTTCAAGTTTTGGTTTGCAGATAAAGTCCTCTAGCTGTGTCTCTGCTGGTAAACCAAGTAAGACTGGAAAGCAGTTTTGAGCTCCATCATCATCACTCCTGTATAGCTGCTACCTCTCTCACTAGCACCATTTTGATCTGGGCCAGTGAACTTTTTCCCAGAGCCTTGACACATCTTAGGGGACAGAGCACATCAGGAATTATTCAGAAAAAGTTGATCCCCACCACCCTCTTAGGGGAAGGAAGAAGGAGTGGGTGTTTAGGCAGGTGACCATGAGCTGTGCTGTGCCACCTAGCTCCAGGACCAGCGAATGGCTCCCCTTCCATTAGCAACATAGCTGTAGCTGCTGAGAACAAAAAAACGTGGCAGAAGTTTGTTACCTCAATTGCTTCTGGCCTCCACTTGCTTTTTTTGGAGCATTAACCTATTCCATCACACGCTTACATAGTGCCTACAACATTGGCAGTTGGAGGCTGTCGATAGTAATTAAAAGCCAGGCAGTTCTGCAGCCAGCGCTTTACTCAATCACACTGAAGACCAGTGTGTGGGAGAAGTGAGCTGAGGGAAACAAGGACTAGCCAAGGACTCACGTGAGCAAGCACTGAAAGGAATGCACAGGAGTGCAAATTTTGCAAGGTGGCTGGAAGAGGAATGACTTCACCTGCCTAAGCAGTGGCTTTAGCATCAGCATCAGGCGGGGGCTGAGAGGACAAATAAAAAGATCGCATCCTATTGCAGGTGTCTCTGAACAGATGGGAGCTTAAACCACTGCAACTGTGGGAAGTTATCTGGGGAGGGCGGCATCTCAGCTGGATTCCGACTCAACAAAGGCTTCTCCATGCAACAAAAGGTGTTTGTGCTCCTGATCCCTCGTATTTCATACTGCACTAAAGGTGCTTGACAGGATGGGGAAACGTATCCACATCTTGATAGTGAAAGGCATTTTTCTTCTACTGGACTCTTGAAAATAATGTGTAGGGATAGATGATAACTCAACAAGTGTATAAAATGACAAAGCATCATGTCTGGAGTGAGTATCTCACCCAGAATTTTACGCTTCAGCTGCAATAAGAGAAATAATTCACAATAAACTTGACAAATAATACCAAGCTGTAAAGGCACTGTGTAATTTAAAAGGCTAGGCAATGGCCATGAAAATGGAATGAAAACAGCAAAGCTAACTCAATCCAAGGAATTAAAGATTCTGTACTCTAGAAAAATCACCTGGAAGGACAGTATTACAGAATTCTGAATGCATAGATTTAGCTTTTTACTGAGAAGTTATTTCTGTTAATGTCATCCCTAAAAGGATATGGAATACAACTCCCTTGCAAAAGGTGTTTTGCACGGTGAGAGTCTAGTTGCTGCTCCAGCAATGCAATGTGAGAGGAAGGTACAGCCAGGACAGCACGCTGCTTTCTGTTCCAATTTAGAAGCACTGGAATTTCCAATCAGTTGTTTGATTGGTTTACATTTTTGGAGGTACAGCAGCCTTAGGATTGAGCATTCTGACACAGCCATTTTATAATTTAATTGATACACTAAAGGACCATGGAGTTGTTAATCAAATAAACTTAGATTTTGGAAAGTTAAAACTGATTTTAAAAATTGTCATTTTTAGGATAAGAAATGTAAGAAGAGTGATAAATAAATACACAGGTGAAATACATTGCTGATAAAAATACTCATTTAAATGGAGTGGACACAAAACGCAATCCAACCCTTTCAGTAAAGCTTAAAAATCAATGCTAACTGGAGATATTTTCATTATTTTTTTAAAAGGAGGCATTTATTACTTATCTTCTCTGCTTTGGTGATTTCCTACATATCTCACCAGAACTATTTTCTATGCATTTCTTAGGTGCTGATTTTGGGCTGCAGGTAAATGCTGCTTTTGAAAACCCACATGGCTGCCTGCGTACATGATTTCATTTTACCATGGCCCTGCAACTCTCAGCGTTTGCTGAATTTTTTGTCATATTAAGTATTTCAGGTCTTCTCTTCACAGCTTTAGGGACTTTCTGGAAGATGTTCACATTCTCCATGTTAATGCTTGAATACTATGAAATGCAATTATGCCTTCTCCCACAGATCTGCGCTCCTAAGCAGGCTCTTCATAAGCACATCCAAACGGTGCAGACTGTCTTAAAGAATGAGTGAAACTCAAAGTACACCTGCAGGTTGTAAAAATTAGTTAGAAAACCAGCAGATGACATTTCAATATCTGCCTAGATTTAAGCATAAAATCAAAAGTAAAGAAATGTGTGCTGTAATAAAAAATATGCCTACTGTGCAGGGCATAGCACTCCCGTCTCAAACTGGTTTGCAGCTGCTGCACAGCGCGGGGAGGCAGACTGCTGCTGAGCTGAGGAGACCAAAGGGAAAAAGGGGCAAGGAATGGGGCAGCAAAAGTTGCTGCAACAAGAAATAGAGTCTCCCTCCCTCCATAGCAGCCACTGCCCTCCACCACTCAGCAGGGATAACAGAAACATTCTGTGGAACTGCTGCAGGAGAAAGCAAGGGCTGTTTGAGCTGCATTATCTTCATGAATAACCCCATTTCCTTCAAAAAAATTGTCTTTAAAGTCGACCCACAGCAACGGCTTTTATCCTTTCAAACTACTAAAATTCCTATGTGCTTTAAGCTTTCACTGTGGCTATACAGCCTCAGGACTTAGACAATAATGAATGTATTTAAAGACATACTTGTTTTTCCAGCCTTTTTTTAACAAGAATGTGTTTTTTCTTTTTTTTTTTTGTACTAAATGTTAACAGCATAAACCAACTTCTATTCTATTTCTAAGCTCTGGAGCTGGCATTTCTTTTCTTTTAGCCAGAGACTACTGATGGGTTTTTTTTTTTTATTTTGCTGGTATGCAATTATAAAACATTTTTTGTAAATATCATCACCTATTAAGACTTTGATTTAACATATGAGTTTAAATCAGTTATCTAAACAAAAGGTATCTAGCCATATGCTCCATGTTGATTAGAACATCTAAATGTATAGTACAGATGCTATATCAAAGTTGCCCATCAAAATTTGGTCCACCATCTGATACTGTCAGTTATGTATTTTTCTAGGAGCTGATGAGACAGAGAAGCATAAAACACTATTAACTCTGAAAAAGCTCACTAGATCTATGGAAATATTTGTAATTTAGATCTGGTATGTTCTTTCAGAGACTCGCCTTAAGAATTAATTGCAAAACACATATTAGGCATCAAGTCTTGAATCTTGACAGAAATAATAATGTAATTATTGGTAGGTTAATTAATCAAAAGTTGCACGCAGCAAGAGAAGCACAGAGAGACAATAGTGGGGGGAAATATGAATAACAATGCAACATACTGCCTTCACTGACAGACCTTCACCCTGGTCTGCCAAAGAGGGGAGCAGAATGAGGCAGTTGGTGCTGCTTGTGTTTGTGTGAGAGCTGCATGTGTAAGTCTGCATGCTCAATTGTATATTTCATAGAATCATAAAATCATACAATGGTTAAGGTTTGAAGGGACTTTAAAAATGATCAGGTTCCAACCACCCTGGCATAAGCAGGGACACCTTCCACCAGACCAGGTTGCTCAAATCCCCATCAAATCTTGCCTTCTACACAGGGGACATCCACAACTTCTCTGGGCAACCCGTTCCAGTGTCTCACCACCCTCACAGAAAATAATTTCTTCCTCATATTCTATCTAAATCTCCTCTTTTTCAGCTTAAATCATTCCCCCTTGTCCTATCACTGCATGCCCTTGTAAAATATCCCTCCCCAGCTTCCCAGCAGCCCCCCTTCAGGTGCTGGAAGGCCGCTATATGGTCTCCCTGAAACCTTCTCTTGTCCAGGCTGAACAGCCCCAACTCTCTCAGCCTGGATTCATAGCAGGGGGGCTCCAGGCCTTTGATCATCATCATGGCCCTTCTTCAAACACTATCAAATAGCCCCATGTCTTTCCTGTGCTGAAGGCTCCAGAGCTATATGCAATATTCCAGGTGCAGCCTCACCAGAGCAGAGGGGCAGATTCACCTCCCTGGCCCTGCTGGCCACACTTCTTTTGATGCAGCCCAGGATGCAGTTGCTCTCTGGGCTCCAGCACACACTGGTGGCTCATGTCGAGCTTCTCATCCACTACCACCCCCAAGTTCTTCTCCTCAGGACTGCTCTCCAGCCATTCTCCCTCCAGCCTGTATTTGTGCCAGGGGTTGTGCCAACCCCAGTGCAGGACCTTGCACTTGGCCTTCTTGAACTTCATGAGGTTGGTACTGGTCCACCTCTCCAGCCTGTCAACATCCCTTCCCTCTAAGGTGTCAACTACTCCACACAGTTTGGTATAATCGACAGACTTGCTGATGATACACTCAGTCCCACCGTTCATGTCACCAACAAAGTGGCACATATATTTATAGGCACATATATATGGCGTGCATGTGTACAAATGCAGCACACTTTTGCCAAATACAGATTATATCTGATTAAATGGTTCCCCTTGATAAAACACATGAATCTTCCAGACACAAAACACACCCATGTGTGTTTTCTCGTATTTTAAACTGCATGAAAAAAAACACACAGTAGAAAACCACTGGTTACTCCAGGAAATATAGGGAAGAGTAAACTGCCATCTGTGGAAGAAGATACACAACACAAGCCAGAAGGCTCACGTTGGTGGCAGGAGTCTGGGACAGTTTTGAAGAATGAGTACTGCAAAGGCAGCCATATCATGTTTTTGTTCATCAGAGGGTACCTGCTGAGAGTGTTTTGAGGGTTTAAACACCTAATAATTCAATCACTACGACCTCAATAGCAGGCTTCTGAGTAGCCGAAAGAGCCTGCCACACACTATCAAAATTACCTAGATAGCTTTATAGAGTGTCTGTAAAATTTAATCTATCAACATCTTCAAATAATAGGCAGAGACTCACTGCAGACTGCATAATCAAGCCTCAAAAGGAGGCGTCTGGGCCACAGACCCCTCTATGCAGGAACAAAGTGGTTCCAGTAGCAAGGAAGTTAGAAATATACACTAGTAGTGAGAAAGAGACTCAAATGAGCAGGAAAATTTGCCTGACTGGTAAGTTAAAAATCAATAGCTATGACCTATTCAGGAAAACAAACAAACAAATAAACCAACAAGCAGAACAGTGGCTTAAAAAATAGGAAGGTGGTTTTATCAAAAAACACATAAAACAAAAAAATACCAATTTCTTAGTCACTACAGATGTTGAAACAAATTATCCTAATAGTTCATTCATCAGAAGTGAAGCAGAAACCATAATCTGGATGCACACTAACACTACTTAGTGCAGATACACCAGGAGATCATATAAGAATAAAGTAGCAGCTAGATCTTTAGCTGTCCTCAGCACATAGGATAAATTCTGTATTGTAATAGAAGACCTCAGACTAGATGAGGGTAAATGCACAAGGTCTTATGGATGTAGCCTTGAAATTTCCCAATTCAAACATTCTTGAAAATAACAAATTTTTCATTTATCATTTGTTTTTGACCACCAGGACAGAATAGTACCTTAGGATTTATCCAGGCTACCAGAAAAGAACTGATCACACAAGCAAAGATGGAGCACTACTTATATAAAAGTTGTTACAAATTATTTTTGCTATGTGCATTCTTGAACAGAGTCCTCCCCATAATATGAATATATATATATACAAATGCAGGCTGCACAGTTATAATTTTTGGCGTTTAAAAGGGACCTCTTTTACAGTGCTGCAAGGAGCTGGGAAAAAAAATCCAAAAGGTAAGTAACACTAGCTTAAAGGAAACAAACAAACAAACAAAAAGCCACTAATTACAATTTGTAGTGATTTAGCCAAAGTTTGGAAAACCTTTAGCCACAGCTAATGAAAAAAAGATTAGAAGAACAAGAAAATTACTTGTTGAGAGAGTAAAACAACACTACTTTTTTAAAGACTAAAATAAAATAAAAAAACTTACACTCCTATATAACATAGGGAAAAAGAAAAATGGAAGCTTACGGGATGTTTAATGATTTTGGTTAGTTCTTTTTTAACAAATTAAGAGCAAAATTACCTCTAATTATAGTATCAAGCCATTATGAGATCAGAATGGTTGAGCAGTTAATACCATTCTGCAAGAAAACACAAGTATTTGATTAGAATCTGTTTGGTTTGGGGAGAAACACATTGTGTGTTTGTACCAAGGGATGGCAGTGAAATACCTTCCATTCCAGCCATAACTGAAAGGGATGTTAAGACGCAAAAGTCTTCTGAGCCAAATGCCTTAATGCCATAACTAGACTCATGTTCCCTTGCAGCAGTCCTAACCACCAGGCTCCCAGGAGCAGATAGAACAACATCCTCTGTTTGGCAGCAGGATGTTCACCTGGAAAGAGAGGGCAGAGTCCCAAATTCCAGACTGTGTGCCTTGTAAGGGTTCGGATGAAAATTTTCAACAGAAAAAAACCCAAACAAAAACCAACAAAAAAACCCCAACAAACCAACAAAAAACCCCATGAAATCCCAAACCATATATACACAGTTACTTTTTCATAAACTAAGACTGGAACACAGGACATTTTTTCCTCCTTCCTGTCACAGATCCCACAGCTGGGCATTAAACTCCCCACAAAACTGCAAGGAGAGACTAGCTGTGTATTTTACTGTAGAGCCTGTGTCTCCATGCTAAGCACTGCAGCACACTAACCCCCTTTGTAGACCTCCCCCACTACACTCACTTGGCACTGCTGCAGCTGCTCCTGGCACGTTCCTCTAAGGCTAATGTTCACGTTGCAAGAAAGATGTTGACAAAGCACAAGTAAGGACTCAAAGAACTGTGCAAGTGATTAAAGGCTCAGCTAGTGCAAAAGCAGGCAACTCATTTATTTTATTGACAAAAAGGTTATGAGGCAAATTCATGATGGTCTAGAAGTTCTCTCACGGGAGAAACAGAAATTGGGTCTGTCAGTCCACCAGCCAAAAAAATGAGATCCAGTAGCTAGACGACATGGCTAGACAAATTCCTACCAGGAAAGAGGAACAAAATTTTAACACTGACAGTCAACAACCATGGAAAAAATATGAAGGCTTGCGAAAGATCATCTCCATCGTTGCAAATTTTTGAAATAGGTGAATTCCCTCTCCCAAAAAGACATGCACACGTCGAACAGATAGTTCATGTAGCCAGCAGAGAGTGTGTCTAAGGATTCTTGATCCCAGATATCTCAGTATCTCTGACAGTAACCAAGACTGGATAATAAAGAGCATGCTAAGCCTTTCAGCTTTACTAAAGCCAGTTTTGGGTGTATAACCTTACAAAGGACTACAAAAGGAGTAACAAACCAGAAGGATAGGCTCTGCCAAATCTCAAAATAAGCAAATACTTCTGAAGCATTAGATTTTTCTCTACTGGTAGTCCAAAGGCATGATTAACTTCCAAAATGCTATGAGAAGCCAACCAGAGACACTGCAAGATGCTGAAAAATTGAAGAGGGTCCAGCAGAGGGCAACCAAAAGCGTAAAACAGGAAATTTGATGTAAGAAGAAAGACTGAAAGAATGAGGTTTGTTCAACCAAGAGAACAGACAGCTCAGAGAAGATTTAATAGAAGTCTTCCAACACAGAGGAAGTAGTTAAAAGGAGATGCAGGTGCTCTCTAGAAAAGAATCCTTGCTATATATACAGGATATATATGCTATAATATCTGATGTTTACCTACAGGTAGAGTTGTTATACCACTGACTTTCTGTTTCTACTGGTTCCCTATCTGTCCTCTAGGAAAAAAAAAAAAAAAAGTCAATGCAAGAGGGAAAATACACTGTTCATTGATAAAATTGCTGTTTTTTTCTGTTTTTTTTTTTAAACAAATCAGTATTCCCTAAATCAAAACAGTATGTTTTTGTCAAAGTTAAATGTAGCTCCACAAGCCAGATTTACTTTGCTTAGCTGTGAACATGTTTCCCTAAGCTTTCTAATTTCACCCTACTGGTAGTTCCTCTTCTCTGGGCTTTAGTGACCAAACTCTGGAAATCAGCCTCAGTCTAGGCCTCACCTACAGGAAAGCTGGGGAGGGGCTTTTCACCAGAGGGGGCAGTGATAGGACAAGGGGTAGTGGTTTTAGACTGAAAGAGGGGAGATTTTGGTTAGACATCAAGAAGAAAATCTTCACCATGAGGGTAATAATGTGCTGGAATAAGTTGCTCAGGGAGGTTGTGGATGCCCCATCCCTGGAGGTGTTTAAGACCAGGTTGGATGAAGCTTGTGCAGCCTGGTCTAGTGTGAGGTGTCCCTGCTCATAGCAGGGAGGCTGGAACCTGATGATTTTAAGGTCCCTTCCAACCTTAACCATTCTATGATTCTATATAATATATAGAATATAATATAGATATATAATTTATTTATTTTTAAAAACCCAACAAAACATTCAACAGCACTGTCCTTTTAAATAACTATAACCCAGCTCTTTTTTGTTGTTGTTGTTAATTACACACACTTATCCTATACCAACCTGAGGTATATCATGGACAAATGTTATTTTCCTTTTTAGTGTAATCACTATCTTGAATCTAATCCTTTATTTGTGGTCTTGATTTTCAAAAGCAGAGAACACAAAACAAACGTTTTTTTGCTTACACTCCAAAGTATAAACAATAGTAATCTAAAAGTGTACAGAGGGCAAATGAAATGTGATATTGGCATTTAGTTCCTTCCACACATTTTTAAGAACACAGTGCCCTCAGTACTTTTGGTAAATGCCAAACTATTCAGAACAGTAAATGCATTTTACAAAGAGAGACAAGAAAATTATTAACATCCTGGAAATTAAATACTCTTAATAAATCTACAAATTGCTGAAAGAATTCCACTCTTTCTGAATGAAACAGGAAGTTGCAGAAGAGGTGAAAGACACTAATTGCACATTGCGGCCAATTATTAATTTATTTTTATTCTGGAGTCATGATGTGTCTAAAAACATAACATCTTCTGAAAGTACTGCTTTAAATATACCAAGTTTTCATGGTCTAAAAATACAGGCAGGAAAAATAAATAAGTTCTGCCAACAGCAACTTTAACCCGATAACACTTTTAGGGAAGGAGAGGCAAACATTAATACTGTTTAAGTAGCACATCTATGCTACAATAAAAGCTATAGGTTGACACAGAATGAAGACTAACATTCACCCTGACTTATTCCACTACAATTATCAGTAACTGTATTACTGAATTATTAAAATACTATTTTGACTGTAGATGACCACAGTCCTTGCTTAACATCCAGCACAAATTGGCAGCCTCCACCAAAAAAATACGCAACCAGCTCAAATGAGCAAGAAAAAAGCAAGCCCACTTATTGCACCATTTAAAATTTGTATAGAGAGCTACATCCCAGAACACATTTTGTTGATGGGACTTCAGTCTCAAAATTCCATGTAACACAGATCTGCAGCCATATCTGGAAACAAAATGTACTTTTCTGAACAACTTACAAGGCATGATTTTTGTAAAATCACTGCAATTTTGAAATTATTCCTTGAGACATAAAGGTTTTCAAAATAAAGGTCAAGTAACTTAAAAGGTAAGTATAAATTCTTTGCTTAGTTCTTTATGCTATTCACAGTAAAAAGCATGATGTCCACCTTTCTTGTTCTACTGGTATGTTTCACTACAAGGAAGACATCGAGGTGATGGAGCGAGTCCAGAGAAAGGCAACCAAGCTGGTGAAGGGCCTAGAGCACTAGATCTCCTGAAAGGAGGTAGTAGCAAGGTGGGGATTGGTCTCTTCTTCTAAGTAACAAGCAGTCAGACAAGAGGAAATGGGCTCAAGATGCACCAGGGGCAATTTAGATTAGATATTCAAAAATATTTTTTCACTGAGAGGGTAATTAGACACTGGAGTAGGCTGCCCAGGGAGATGGTTGAGTCTCCATCCCTGGTGGTGTTTAAGAGACATGTAGATATGGTGCTTCAGAACATGGTTTAAGCACTGGACTTGGTAGAGTTAAGTTAATGGTTGGTAGAGATAGGTTATGGTTGGACTTAATGATCTTAAAGTACTTTTCCAACCAGAATGTTTCTGTGGTTCTGTTTATAAAAAAGCACTTCCTTTTAATCTTCAGTGTCATTTTGGTGCAAAACTTAATATAATTCTGTTTCCCTAAAATGACACAACTATATAAAAAAAAACAAAACAAAACACCATGTATTTGCTTTTCAAAACAAAATCTAAATTTTTCCTTAAAAATACATATTCCTATCAATGACAGCTCAGATCATCACAGTACTACAACAAAAACTAGTATTACACCATTTAAAAGATCTTCTGAAAAATAGTAAGGAAAAACAACTCTTAATACTTGGATTTTAAAAAATTATTCCTCTGCCATACATCATCTAGTACAGTACCAGAGCTGAGTTACAAGCCATGAGCCAACTGCAAACACTGATGGGATTCCCTAATGTCATGGAGTCTGGAACGAGTCAGCCCCCTTCAATCAGGGGGGCCCAGCCAAGAGGAGGCTGTAAAATTCCTATAAATGGCTGAGATGACAAGCCCTATACCACACTTTGAGAGGGTCTTCAACACACTTCTTTAACCCAGCAGACCACAGGGTATGCAAAGGAACAATCATTTTATGAGTCAAAGGTAACAAAGGTACCTGGAAAAAATACTTGGTCTTTGAAGTTAGGCTTTAATGAGGTGAGGAGAGATCAGAACAATGTGGTTTACATACCAAAATGATAATGCATCTACCACAATACAGCTGTATCACATAATCTTTTAAGCAATCTTAGTTTCTACACTGGTCAGCACTACATGGCTGTAGATTCTACCACTCAGACATACAATTCAGCAAGACTTAACATTACTGACCCCCTCATTATTAGAAAGTGAATTAAGTCTTTAGCAATTCAGAAATAAAGAAAGAAATGTTCATACTTCCAAGC
>NW_009952435.1:445867-450409 GCF_000747805.2 Chaetura pelagica
AACTCCAGAAAGCACCTACCTGCCAAACCAAGTGTTCCTTTACGACAGCTGTACCTGAGAGACAGACGCTCAGCACAATCGTATGAGATGCAGAGGTCAAGACGCTGGCAACTATAGCATCCCTCATGTTGAAGGGCAGCATGGTATACACCACAAAAATAATGAACAAGAAAAATGATACCTGTACAAGACAGCAAGACAAAAAAGAAGCATGTCAAATTCACTTTGGAATAACATTTGAAAAGTAGCATTTAATTTTGAACTGTCTTCAACATAAAGTTACACATCAGTTTTATAAAGGAAAGTTACTGCTAACTCCTGCAGAAAATTGATTTGGGAAGAATTTGTTTGCTTGGTTTCGTTTTTTGGTTTTTGCCCTGTTCTGGCAGGGGAGTTGGACTTGATGAGCTTTGCAGGTCCCTTCCAACCCCTAATATTGTGCGATTCTGTGATTAGAAAAAGTGTTGGAAAATTTACACTGCATTTAGTTTAAGAAATACAGTTTAAAGATATTACATCATGGTTTGAGAATTATACAATAATCCAAACTTTTCAAATTTAACTTCCAATTTATTTTTTCAAATTTTAATTCTACTAACACTGTTTACAGTTAGAGTGTAATCCTCCTGAGACCTGTGATGTCTGTTCTGTTAACTGCATTGCAAAATAATTTGCCAAGCTCCTCCGCAGGGCCTAAATTTCAACGCTGAGAAATTTTGTTCATCCTGGTGCACTAAAAATTCACATTTTTATATAACATGACATTATATAAAAAAGCCCCAGGTTACCCAAGCATTTTGGATACTTCATGTGTATCTACATGTCGTATGTAAAATTCCATTAAAACACTACATCTTAAGATAATACATTTATTTGGAAAAACAACTTCAGACAATCACAGCCCATAAGCAGAATTTACTGTTAGCTTCTTTTAAAGGGTACTAGTATCCACACTGGCTTTATGGAACAAACTCTCCAAATGCACAACCCAACCTGTAACAGGAAAAGGAATTCCTTCACTGTACATCCAAACTATTACATAATTTAATGGTATGCATATGTTCCAAACTCCATGACGTATTTGAGAAAATTTAACTAGATTTGGGGCACAGATTTTGCACACATCCATAACCAGGCAATTCTGAAAACATGCCAGCTTGTGTATAATTATATCCCTACGTAAGCCTTTTCATCAGTTTTAGTTGACTTACAAGCCTATTCACTATTTAACAGTTGTAAACACACAGTATCTAATTCAGAAAGCTCCCAGGAAGATATAAGCAATAGCTCACTTCTCTTATCAAAGTCAGTCTGCTTTCTTCACATCTGCATGTGGTGATTCCGTCATCAAAACTGAACCCTAATGTATGTGTACATACAAGACAGTGGAGGTGTTATTCTCCATCATGGAGACAGACTTGGATGGAGAAGGAAGTCCACTTCTGCTCTTTACTCATCTTTCTCCAGTTCCCCCATTAAGATTAACCCCACTTCTTCCTGATTGCTCATGTTCTTTTTGATACTGCCCAAGAGTCCTGTATACTCAAGAATCAAAAATTTCAATGGCATGAATTGAAAAAGAACAGCAAAGACCTTGAGAGGTAACAGGAAAATAAAACAAGAAGGCAAAGGGAAAACTGCTTTGTCTCTTCTTCCCATGTGCCAGCTGGTAGAACAAGGAAACAGAAGTGTTTGATACCTGTTTAGTTTCAGTCCTTCCTAAAAGTTTTAACAGTGTTCAAATGTTAGTAAAACCACCGGGAAAGAAAAGTGAGTACAGACTTGGTCTAGATAAGAGAAGGACTATTAAAGTATTATTTTTTCAAATTATCTTGGCTGGGTAGAAATCTGCTGTGATGCTGAGAGAACTAACGAATAGACTCAAAACCTGGGAAAGATACACAAAGTTCTAGCAGGCTATAAAGGGGAAACACAGTGTGTGTCTTTGAAAGGTTGGCAAAAGGGCTAAGGAACCAAGAACTGCTCAGACTACCTTCAATTCCTGGAGTAATAACAGACCAAGTAACAGAACATTTCATAATCAAGAGTTCCGAAAGTTAAGAAAAATGTAACCAACGGCCAATGTCATTTTGCTGAGAAAATATAATGTCAAAGCAATCTCACCGTCTTCTGTCATGATATCAGGCCTCAGGGTAGAGGGAAAGCCTGAATAATGAGCTAGGCAGCAACACGGGATATGAAAGGTCCTCTAATATAGGCATAAGATGAATGGATCTCAGAGACAAAATATCATACCAGCATGTAAGACCAGATGCCTAAGACATGGTTCCAGTGAAAAAATGGTTTGAAGAAGAGTTATGGACTTTAGTCTTGGAAGAAGGATTTCAAATGCCTCCCATCCCAGTGACTTTTAATAAAAATAAGGTTTTGTGGTTTCTAAGTTTAGCTTTCTAATTGGCATGGGGAAAGACGGCATTTGCATATTTGTGAGAATTTCATTATTAGAAAATTTAAAAAAATTATCCTTCTCTAACTATCTTGTCTCCAAAAATAGAACTTGCATATTTTCTGTGCTTGAATATGATTTGACTTTGTAGCCAGATTAAATGATCCACCCCACCTGTGAGGTACATGCTAAGTACTTCCTAGAACTCATTAGTGATTGTAGGATACAGTATGATGCTGTTGCTTTTCAACTTTGACATAAAACAGACTATGAAGCACATAAAAAAGATTTTGGTATACTCTTAATGCTTCTAGTGGTATCAGCTGTATCAGATTCAAATTCATTATACTGCTGTAAACAAGAATCTTTTATTTGAGTTACACTCCTTCCCTTGTTCAAAATAAATGGGTAATTTCAACCTTGCACAACCTACCAACAGAGAGAGTTTTCAGAAGTTTCAACCCCTCTAGAATGTAGCTACATTTAAGTGTAGTTCTGTAGAAGGTGATACTCAAAGGCTTCTGAGTAGGGTTGTTCTTCAGGTAAAAAGATGAGACAGGCTTTCTGGACTGAGTCACTGCAGAATGGACACTGGCCATTGACCCTTTTCATGATCTTTTTGTAAGAATTAGCAGAATACTGCTAACGTAAATATTAAAAAGTAGTGTTGCCAAGCTATGAAAGACCCCACTATTCTATTGCAAGAGTTGCCGAAGATCTCACTGCATGTCTACACTTGGTGTGTGTAACCATCACTAACACAGTATTAATTTACAGTGCACTATTTTTTTACTCTATTATAAGCAGCCTGCTCCACCCAAGCATGCCATAACCACAGTGCCTGTCACTGTTTTGGAAGCAATCTTTGATGTGAGTCATCATTAAGACTGTCTAGTTGAAACACAATTTTTGTCCTGATCTGAACTTCGATTGCTTTGGGTATTTGATTCTCAGAGACTTTTTTGATGAGCTTATGTTACCCATACCTTGGAGATAGGGAGTATTTGGGCATTGATGCTATGCATTCCAGCACTTAGCACTTTGTTTTGGTTAACACTTGTGTAACATCTCACACATAAGTATGTGGCTTTCCTGCTTTGATTGAGGAGTGTACAGGACTATTACCAACCATTCTTGACTGTCAGAGCTTAGCAAACACTATTTGCTGCTGTAGGTATGTCTTCTCCCACACTTCAGTAGTGCCACACTTTCATCTACTCTGTAAGCAGTACTTTTCCGCTGGGATTTAAAGGATGATGAGATGCCACAGTGGGGCTGTCTAGATAGGTATACAACAGACGATTTTTCTGCAGATTTTGTGCAGTTTCTTTCAGAAGGGCAGTGAAAGTTCTCATACAGATTGATGGAGTCATGCCATCAGAAAGACTTGGACACTAAATGGTATAATCACAGCAGGGCTTGGGATATCACTGATGATCACAACCACTCACAAATACCCATTCTTGTTACAGAACACAAAATAAAACTCCAGGAAAGCATCTGTATGCATCATACAAAATGGGAATATTTTGACTGCTCAGAAGAGGGAAGTAGTTCTTTCTTTAAATCAAGCCCATTCTGAATATTTTTAATGATGGCATACATGTTGGCCACTTCAGCCTCTGACCTACACTGGTGACAATCACCTAAGAAAACTGTTAAGAAGTTGATAATACTTCATGGTTCAGAGACATTACTGTTGGAAAGGTCACTGGTTTGGACTGTGACAGCACAAACTGCAGTGCACCCAACCCCTGGACCCCACCTGTTCTCAGGAACCTCACCTCCCTAGTGTTGCCAGTTTCTACACTGTGTAGCATTGCCTTAACTCTGAGGGTATCTGGAGTACAAAGTTTAACATTTTTTACATAGTAAAATTGTCTTTTCTAGAATATAGAGCACCACAGGGAATGTTGCCTTTTGATGTGCAGAACTTTGCAAAAATATACTAGTTGTTCATTTTATACAAATTATGTTCCAACAATGGCACACAAGTGTCCAGCTAGACAGCCTTTTTAAGATTGTGTTAAATGGTTAATCACAACTGGCTTGGCTTATGTAAAATTCACTCAACTTAATGTTACTCTGACCAGAATACCCCCTTGAGGAGTACAACATCTCGGCACCGAAGCAGG
>NW_009952435.1:450663-472040 GCF_000747805.2 Chaetura pelagica
AGGAATGCAAATCTTAATGTGCTGTTTCAGTATGAGTTAGGGGAAAGCACTGCTTTGGACACAAACAGCACTGATGAGCCTACAGCTAATAAAGTGTCTGTAGTTCTTTGGGACAACTTCTTAAGCACAAGTATAACGACAGCAAAACCCTTGGGAAAATAGTGGCAGCTTTTCACTGTGTAACCAGACAAGACTCTGTTCCCGCAATTAAAATGTTTGGCTACAAATATCCACACTCCGTGGGCCAGCCCACTACAGAATCACTTTCAGAGGTTTTTCAAGATCAGCTTCCTTCTTACAGAGTGAAGGGAGTAAAAATTCATCAGCTAATTAAAGAATCTTCCATTGGAAGACACTTTGATTACAGCTACTGATTTCAAATGTTGTGTGAATACATAATTGCTCAAAAGAAGACGCCCTAGTTATTCTAAATAAATAGCTAAGTTTCATAACAACATTGGCATGAACTACTAATCTTACAGAAGAGTTACAAATATTATATGCATGATTTAATAAAATGTATGCATTAAGTTGTCAGAAGGATATTTATTCAAGGGCAGAAGGGAAGGAAAAGAAAGAGAAGGGAAAGGAAGGCAAGGGATGCAGTTACAAGACAGTATCAGAAGAACTGCAAGTCCAAGGAGACTATAAACAGAAAGGATTTTAGAACCATCTACTGGTTGGAAGGAAACTATAAGAGGCAAGTTCAGCTTTCAGAAACAACAGGATGAAATATACAAGAAGTTAATTTTAATTAATATAAACACAACAATTCTGAAGTGTCAGGTGTATCATAAATGTCAAGAATAAAATCAACAAGGAAGTCTTTGCTTATGATTTACTCCTCAAAGTTATGTCCATAATAAATTATTATTTCATGCATTTTTAAGAAACTTAATCTTTTATTTTCCAATAGTTATTATAGAGGTAGTAAACAACCCTGTAAATCATGTCTTGTTCTTTATCATGGAGAATTCTCAGATTATTAATTCTTTTGTGCAGAGGTCTGGGTTTAAATGTCATCAGAAATTAGTCATTACAGACTCTGCCAAAAAATTAACCACAACCATTAGCAAAATAGGATAGAATAAAAGCAAGTTGACTGCAGGAAAACGAGTATTTTAAAATAACTGTGCAATATGGGACTTCCAAATGTGCTACTAAAGGAAAAGATTAATATGACAACAAGATGAAAGACTCCAGAAAAGGAAGGGAAATTCACATTTGAAATAATCAAGATATAATCTGATTGTGTACTGTCTACTGTGTCATTACTTTCTGTGTCACAGAACCTCTTATTTCACTGAATGGGCTCAGTAAGAGGGATATGAGATGGGAAGGAGTGACTCACAGACCATCAGCAGTGATCCAATGATCCATAACAATTTTTAGTCCTTCCTGCTACAGAAAGAAGGGACTGAGCCAACATCATCCCCAGCAGCTTTGAGATTATTCCTGAACACAAAAAGAATTTGGTTCATTCTGTAGAACCTGCTTGTACTGTCCGTATCTTCCTCACTTAATTCCTCTCTTTCCACCTTTGTTTCAACCACAGTATAACCTATTTAGTCAAGAAGACAGATTTATTCTGGTATAATGCTGATAGGTCCCTGCAAACTTCATAAGGCACTATATAGCCCAAGAAAGGCATGTGCTTGCCGTGATTTGAGTTTCTAACTGCATCAGATGGCAGGAAGCTGTACCTTTGATGAGCCAAGAGAATTCATCATTCATCTTTGTTATCTGTCTCTCTTTTATTTTGCCCATAAATATTAAGATCAGAAACCTACAACAGCAGTAATAATACCTGATCATTGCAGATAGCATTTTCCCTTTTTTTTTTTTTTAAATATTATTTTTATTTTTAAAATCTAAATCCAGTCAGAAAGGGATTACAGCAAGCTGTTAAAACCAAAGCCTTGTCTCTCCAGGGAACCATCAATACCATACAATTCTAAAGTAAACTGCAAATAAACACAAAACTAATGTATCCAGTTTTGGAGCCCCCAAAACAGGAAGGACATGTGGCTCTTGAAGCAAGTCCAGAGCAAGGCCACAAAGATGATCCAAAGGCTGGAGCATCTCTCCTGTGAAGAGAGAGTTGTGGTTGTTCAGCCTGGAGAAGAGACTGGGGAGAATTCAGCCTTCCGGTACTGGAAAGGGCTACAGGAAAGCTGGGGTGGGACTTTTTACAAGGGCTTGTAGTGAGAGGACAAGGGAAAATGGCTTTTAACTGGAAGAGGGGAGATTTAGATTAGATTTGAGTAAGAAATTCTTTAGTGTCAGGGTAGCGAGACAGTGGAACAAGCTGCCTAGGGAAGTTGTGGAAGCCCCATCCCTGGCAGTGTTCAAGGCCAGGTTGGATGGGGCTTTGATGAACCTGGTCTAGTGGGAGGTGTCCCTGGCCATGCAGGGGTGTTGGAACTGGATGATCTTTAAGGTGCCTTCCAACCCAAACCACTCTATGATTCTAAATTAACGCATTTTAAAGGTGCAAAATAAAAAGAGATCCAAACGATTATGCAGTATATGTAAACAGACTGAAATCCAAAACAATAAAAAATCATTTCACTTGGACTAATAAGGAGGTAGTTTAACAACACTCAAGCATTTGTGCCTCAAATTTAGAAAGTCAAATTAGAACACACATTGAAAACATTTTCAAAGTTGCTCTAAAAAGGAAGAAACATACATGGCTGGGAAAGAAGTATAAATTGCATAAAAAACCTAATCTGGCTAGAAAGGGTGTGAAAGTCCACATGAAAATATGCGTGGTTGCACATACACAGGAAATATGAACAATGACAGCAATTAGTTTAAATCAGAATTATAATAAGCTAGTAAGGGCAAAAGATGAATACACTATGTTTCAGGAGATCAAAGAAGGTTTTTCTGCATGTTAGGCATGAAAGAAGTCTTAACAGTGAATTTTATCAACTATTAAAAGAGAATGTAAAATTGTTAATTATAATAAATGAAAAGCAGAACCATCAAATAAAAATGTGTGGGCCCTATTAAGGGAAAAGCTAAATTATATATTTACATTATGTTAAAGAATAATTGCAGTACAGTTTTCTGTTCCAAAATACTAGCTCATGAGTGTATAAAGCCACAAACATCGATGCTGAGACATTTTTAAACAGCAGGTCCGATAAACTATGTTCAACCATCCTATAAGGTTTCTGGACTATGTATGCTGATTTTCAATAACCTCTAAGACACTGGGACAGTTCTGGAGAAATAGAGGCAAAATGGATTGGTTAAAGGTAAAAATGGAAAGTGAAAACCAGCAAATAAATTGTCAACTTTTACTATGAGAAGAATTTATTAAATATCTCCCTTGTATAAAAAGGAGTGGAATAGTGATGTGGCAATGTTTGATAGGTTTTTAATATTATTAAAAATAATTTAAAAGAATAGCACATGAGGAAAGTTGCAGAAGTGCCTCATGCTACCGTAACTGGGCCATCAAATAGTGGATTAAATCCAACATAATAAATGCAAAATAACAATCATGGGGAAAAACAACTTTAACTGAACACTTAAAAAAGCAGGCTTCACCTTTGTTACTATAACCTCAGAAAAAGATACAGGAGACACCGTGAACAGGTCTTTGAAAAATACAAATTATAGCAGTGGTTGAAAAGGAAAATAATGGGGCAGCAATTATTAGGAAAAGAATAGAGAATCAAGCATTAAAGTGACATTGTGTGAAACCATGGCATCCCTATTTCTTGAATAGCTCATACAATTATTTTCTCCCCCATCTCAAAAATAAACCTCAAAACTAAAGAACAAACCCCCATGTTGAAAACAACCCACATAAGTCTTCTCTTCTCCTGATTGAACAGTCTGAGGTCTCTTAGCCTTTCTTCAAATGAAAGATATTCCAGTCCCTCAGTCATCTTTGAGGCTCTTCACTGGACTCCCTCCAGTAAATCCATGCCTCTCTCATACTGGGGAGCCCAGGACTGGACCTAGCAGTCCAGATTTGGCATCACCAGTGCTGAGTAGTGGGGAAGGATCCTCTCCCTTGACTTGCTGGCATTGCTCTTCCTAACATAGCCCTGGGCATGATCGCATGACCAGATCCAGCAAAGAACCACACAAAACCCTCAGGAAGTCTGAGCCCGGACAGACCTGTGCCTTGACATACTGACCTATGAGGCTTTGCAACCACCGGAGCAAACTTAACAACACATCGAGAAGCCCTGGAAATCTGTGTTTGTGATTATCAGAGAACCCACCAAGAGCAGTGCTTTAAAGTGAGGAATGGAAAAGAAGGGGTCAAGGTGAGAAGCAAAAATAAAGCACAGCTCAGCAGAGTAACTGCACCTCCTGTGCTGCAGTGCACAAGATTATTCACAGAGCAAGAAGTATCTAGGGTATACTATCCAGTAACCCAGCAAGCTCCCAGGGAAGGAGGGCATGCCTGACCTTAGCCACTATCAAGCAAGAGTATGCAAGTAACACTGTGAAGATCAGCCGCTTCCCCTCGAGATCAGGAGGCCTCCTTTCCTTGAGACATGCAAGGGTCAGCAAAGGACAGCACCCCTGGTGAGCTCACATTTGCTGCGGCAGGTGTCAGAATGAGGGGAAAATAACCAGGACAGTGATAAAGGGTCATGGTTGGGATATATCTGGTCGAAAAAAATAGAATAGTGAAGAGCTGGAACAAAGGAAACTTGTATTTCCTTTGCCCAGATCAATAGCGCCCAGATCAATAGTGTCGTTTAACAGCTTAAGACAGAATATGCTTCAAAGGAAAGACGTAGTAAATGGAAATGACTGAGCAGTATGACTCCACTTAAAGAAACCTGATAACTCAAATAGATGGTTTTTAGGTAATTGTTTTCTCCTAAGCATATATTTTTGAGCAAACCACAGAAGAAACACTAGAAATTGCCAAGGAAAGGAGCCTCTCAATGACTGCCATGAAATATTGTGACTGTGTACATAGGTAATAACGCTATTACCACCACAGACAGTAGTAATAGCATAATGATAATAGAAAGAAAGGAAACAAGACAGACTTGCTTCTTCTTTAGGTGAGCTGCCAAAATAGGACACAACGCCTCCTTGGAAAATCTTATTAATTATAGAAACAACATGCCTAGAAGTATTTAATGTCAGAAGAGTGGACAAAAATATGTTAAATTAATCTAAACTTTCAGGGGGAAAAAACAAGGAAAAATTCACAGCATTTGTCATGGGGCTAAGGAAAGGTTTCTAGCACTTACTCAAAAATCTGTGTTATCCCCCTGCAACATCGGTCTTCCCCAAAGGTTTTTAAATCATAGGCTAATACATTCCCAAAGACTTCAATACAGGGCAAGATTACCACCTTGGTTGCTGTGCAGCACCTTTGGGACATCAGACTTTCACATTGCTCAGAGCTTTCTATTTGCAAACCTGGCTGTTGTGCCCATGGGCCTTCACATACTAACCCAAACAGTGTTGCTGTGGATGGTTCTCACGAGAAAGGACTGCCACTGGTGTGGGTATCGCCTCTTTTTACCCCTTTTCCCTTTCCTCATCTGCAGTCTTCGGGTTACGTTAGGGCACCCAGTGATAAGCATGCAGAGAGATTAACAACCAGGCAGAGTACGGCAGCAGCCCCTGACATAAACCTGATCCAGTCAGCGCTAACAGGAATAATCATCCGGGAGTCTGAGCAAGTCCTGAAGAAAACAGCATCATCCCTAAGGGAAAAGTTTTACAGGGAGAACCATCTACTGCACTAGACAGGACACACAGGGAAGAATGCTTTGATGCTTCTCCTCCCAGCTAGCCTCTGGGTAGAGTTTCCCCTTCCCTTCTCTCTCTCTCCTATTTTGTTTGTTTCTTCAGCACTAGAGTCAATGCATCGCATCAGCTACAAACCCTGCCAAAAATTCTTTGTCCATCTGAACTTGTCCCAATTTCTTTTTCACAATATTGTCCTGCTCCTCAACTTCTGAAGACCACAGAGTGATTTCTGACTTCAGAAAGTGGTCAAATTTTGGCATCCACCAAGACTACAACTTTTTCATGAAACCTGGGGAGCAACAGTGCTAGCAACCTGAATGCTGCTTCCTTAATAATAAAGTACTGCTGTTGTGAAAGAGGCAGCCCAGGTTTCCTTTCCCCTTTCACTCCAGACAAACCCTTTGACAAGTCAAAAGGCACAGATGTGAGATGCAAAGTTTGAACATTAATGTAGAAATGGACATGTATACCAAATCTAGTAGTAGTAATAATAATAATGATAACAATAACAATCATCATCATCATAATCTCTTTTCCAGGTTTGACATGTAAAAATTGCATGTATTTTACCCATAACATTCTCTCCCCCTCTTTCTGTTTTGCTTAAGGGAAAGCTGTTCATTTTCTTATAGGGATTTAATTTCAACTGCAATTTAAGAAAAGATATGGGTTAAATAATTTAATGGTAATTCACAGAAATTTGACCTGTTTTGAAAACATAGATAGGCATTCACTTGAGAAGGTCTGTCAGAGGTTTGGCCTCTTTTTATATAAAGACTGAAAGAAGAGAGAAGATTAAACTGGAGAGAAATTACACAGAGATTATACCAAGGCTTGAATTTAACCTGACATCCAAGCAGATTCACCATTAGCACAGTCATCCTAAACTTCTCTCATTGACTGTGTGTGTCCTGTTCAAGGTCAAATGCTTTTCTCAGCTCAGGTTTTTCACAATGAGCTGCTTCTCCTTCTAAATACAAACCTTGCTGTCATAATGCAGCTGTGGTTTGTTCCCCAGAGATTTTTGTGGATTTTTCTTTCTGGAACTGTGAGTATAGCGATGTGGAAATGATAATACAGGTAATGCCTTTGTCACTGTGAAATACTCAGATGAATTTTGCACACATGTGCTTTGTTATAGAAATGAAAAATATAATCCTGGTAATTTCATTATGTAAGTAAATAATTATAAACCAATATTACTTTAATGTAGCATCTGTATTTAAAACAATAGCATGTAAAATTTAAAGCAATTTTGCCATAGGGAGCAGCAGTGGAGTATATCCTTAGGCAGGGTGATTTTAATATTCTTAATAATACTGATTTAAAATATAGAATCCTTCACAGTCTAAATATTGTAATTATTTTTATAAAGTGTTTTTTGATTTAATGAATGAAGTAGGCCCAGGTACTCCTGGAATGCTGATCTGATTTCATGTGCTACTCTTAATCACAGCCTCTTCTAATTACAGGGATTCATTATGTAGCTATAAGAAGAGTTAAATGTAGTAGACTAACTTAATCCCAGCAGGACGAATACAGAGGAAAAGTTATTCTAGTCTGTTCTAACAAGTATAGGGCTTCAAGTATAAATGTACTGCAAATTTTAAAATTATTCAACAACTAATTTACATGTTTTTTTGCAGAAGGTTCCAGCCATTGCTTACTGAAAAGACTGTTTTTTTCTTTCACACCTTTCACACGTTTCACACCTCAAAGCCTTTTCTCTGCAAAAGGTTTCAGTGAAACAATTTGTATAACAGATTTGTTCCCCAAAGAAAATAAAAGTATACTCAGCATCCCTGAAATCTTGTCAGAAAGTTTTCAGGAATCACAACAGCACTTTTTTACAGTGAAATGTATCTAGGCATTGTATATACCATAAACACCAAAAGAAAAAATATCTGAATTAAACAATGAAACATTTGCATGTTTCTCCACTTAATTTAGTAATTTAGTTGGAAGACATTTCTGCAGGTCATCCAGTCCAACCTCCTGGCTGGTTCTAAAGAAAGATAAAGTTCAGATTACTTCATATAATGGGCACAAAAATTAATTTATTGTTGTCTACCAAACTATATGTGCTTTTATACAGTGATAAGCTAATTAAATACAAGGTTTAAACAGAAATAGAGCATAAAATCCTCAAGTGTTCTCTGCTCTTTAGTATTTTTTTCTTATATTGGAAAACAGCATTTGTATTATCAATACTAATGTTCAGAACAAGGCAATTCTCCAAAAATGAGAGGAATACTTTTCTTCTCTTTTATAGCATACCCAATCCCAAATCACTATCAAAGCCAGAATCACAAATCCAGTCATGTTCCTGATCTTAGTAGATACGACTGGAAGAAAATAATTGCCAAAATTAGAGGAGTCACAAAGTGTTAAAAAATAAATGGTCACATTCTGCTTAAATTATGCTACAGTCTAAGTCGACAGAACAGCACAATATTGCACATAAAAAAAAAAACCCAAACAACTGGAAAATAAAGGCAAGAATTTCCAGATACTATTGGGAGTGCAATGACTTTATAAAGAGACACTCCAACAGAAGCATGAAATACAAATGTAATCCTCACAGATCCTCACAACAATACAGTAGAGATCTTCTCTCTTATTTTGTTGTCTGATTGTTCACATGCACAGAAATAGAAGTACACGGACATTCACATTAACAAATATGGCTAAATGCTACTCCTAATAAATGTTTGTGGATCATACTATAGAAATTAATGGAAACCATGCAGGGCTTGTAAAAGAAGAATACAGTCCTAAGATTATATTCTCAATATATTTTTGAGGAGACTGGCAAACTACTCTGTGCCAAATCCAAAGTTACTGCTGACCTTGTCATATACTTCAGAAGCAGCTGGACTTCACACCACATTTGTTACAGCTGAAGTGAAAAAATCTAGTCTTGCAGTCAATACAAACGCCCAAGTGTTAAAACAGGCTGAGGGAGTTGGGGTTGTTCAGCCTGAAGAAGAGAAGACTCCAGGGGGACCTTATTGCAACCTTCCAATACCTGAAAGGAGCCTATATGAAGGCTGGGGAAGACCTGTTCACAAGGGCATGTTATAATAGGACAAGGGGTAATGATTTGAAGCTAGAAAAGTGTAGATTTAAGTTGGACATTAGAAAAAAAGTTCTGTAATATGAGGGTGGTGGATCACTGGAACAGGTTGCCTAGAGAGGTGATGGAGACGCCATCCCTGGAGATGTTCAGGGTCAGGTTTGATGGGGCTCTGAGCAATCTGTTCTAGTGTGAGATGTGCCTGCTTATTGTAGGGGGGTTGGACTAGGTGACCTTTATAGGTCCCTTCCAACCCAATACATTCTATGACTTTATGATTTTATGTTTAAATAAGCCAGAGAAATACACTAAACTTTAAACTAAACACAGGTTCTGCATCCTGCATTTCTTCCACACGCAGCCTATCCAGAGGTCTAACACATTACCATCACCAACAAATCTATGTTCTTACCCAAACTAAGATGCCTTATTCCTTCTCTGTGACTGGATTCATCTGCCTGATCAGTGGTACAGAGGAAACTTACAACACCCAGCACAAAGAAAGCTTCATTCAGGGCGGCGGGAAATGTTTTACTTCTACCCAGTAGCCTCCCACTGTGGCCTTGCCAGGCTAAAAGTCAGCCATAGCAAAGTGACTGATTGCCACAGTATCTAATCTGAACCAGTAAACCACAGGTATTAATTCCACTGAAATGACTGGATAAAGAGAAACTGACCAGCTACAGCTGTAACACTCCATTAAAGAGTCAAAGATTGAAAAGACTCTACATGGAGCATGTACACTGCCCTGGCCAGTGAGGGAGAGTTTTTAACCTCACATTTGGCTGGTAGTTTGTTCGCAAATAATTTAACACAGCACAAGGTCTTTCTACAGTCTAGAGAGAGGGGAGTTAATAACTATGTCTGACATCAGGTAGGAATGGCTTTATCCAGGCAAGGAAAGAGATGATGCTGTGAATCTGAAAAAAAACAAACAACATAGGCCAGATTGGGTGTAAAGTAAATGTGCATGTCCAGATCAAATTTCTGTTCCATTAATAAAAATGTAGAGTTTGCGTAAGAACAGTTTTCCTGTGCTAGAGAACATGATGCCCAGACACATGATAAGATGGATGCTGCAAGCAACCAGGCAGAATGAGAGAAGCTTTGGAGTTGATCTAAGGGTAATTATACCTAAGTGTGGACATCCTTTATCTGCTGTATCCCACTCCAAAAGCATTTGCAACTGTGTAGCTTTCTGTTTTCCTATCTTCTAAATACATTGGGTTTTTTACAATTATTTTAACCTGGATTGTGGGATGTGGTGTGGTATGGCAGGTACTTGGCAAATACTACCCCTGCCAAAGTGGTAATCCTTAATCATGATATACTGAATCACACATAAGTGTTAAAGTAGATAAAATGTTTGAAAACTGGATCAGCAGAAACCCTGCCTGGCAGAGGGGTTGGACTAAATGATCTTTCGAGTTCCCTTCCAATCCCTAAAATTCTGTGATTCTGTGAAGAGATGTCTTCTGAAGCACAGATCAATGACTTTAGAAACACATGATTCAACAGTCTTCCAGCAAGCTTGAAGCTTCTATGAAGATTATTCAGGTTTTTTTTAATCTATTCCCTTGAATAAGGAATCAATTCACATCTGGTGTTTTTTTTCCATTCATACTAAGGATGTGAGTGAAAGCAATATAGCTGCACCAAAATGCCAAGTGGGTGACAGAACAACTAATTTTAATACCATGGATGTTTGAGTCTGTTGATAGTTGTGTACCTCCAGATTTTACAGATGCTACTATTTTACAATGCAGCATAACTATGTCAGGAACATGATTTAGCAATCAGTAAGCTTGGAGGAGTCACAGGCAGGTTAGATAAATATCATTACCCTCAATGCTTGAAATAAGCCAATGTATGTCAGTATACCCTAACAGAATCTGAAAGAGCGTCAGTTCTTAGCAAGAAGGTAAAACACAGAGCAAAAAATCCGGTATCACAAGACTTCAGACCTCCCATACTCATACTTCTAAATATTCATAAAAGTACTTCTGAACTCCCATTACAACATCTAATTATGCACATCTTACAGACACTGTAATTAGTTCACCAATATGACAGGAGAAATATGAAACAGAACTCCACAGTTCAGAGATGAAAATTTCTACACTTTGCAGTACTAAAGGACAAATCTCATCATTATTCTGCACCCAGTCCAACACTGCAAGCAGCTTTTTCCTACAATAATAGTTTAGTGAAAGTTTTAGCTACAAATGGATAGAAGTATGAATTGAAGATGACAGGATTAAACTTAAAAACAGATAACTATAAAATGTGGGGCTTTCACTGACACCTTTTACAATCATTGCTCCTTTTAAAAACAGCTCTCTCAAGAGACAGATAACTACATTTGCAAGGCAGGCAATATTTGTCATGACTGCACTGAATTGTACAAAAAGATAACTTATGTATCCACTCATCTATTTCTAGGTGAAATTGCCATTATTACAATGATAACACTCTTTTAACCACAGAAATAATAATTTTTATTCCTGAGACATTTTTAGTGTACACAAAAGCCATGCAAATGCTTCTTTTCCAGATCCAGGCATTTTCCTTTACATCTTCATACAAGAGAATATGTTCTGTACCCCATACCCCAACACACAAATTCATAGAGTAGGAAAAGCCACCTGGCTCCTGGAACCAAAGCTTAACAGTACAATGTGATATTACTACAGATGTGTGCATGGATTTTGCCTCAGATTGTGTCCTAGAGATTCACAGCTTAAAGGATTAAATTTGCTGATTCCTTTCACACCTATGAATGTTACTGGAATAAATCAACTTTGTCTTGTTGTCATGTAACATTATAGAAACCATGTACTTCTTTCTCAGTAATTATCTTCCTCTTTGTTTATTTTTTTTTTTTTTTTTTTTTCTGTAAAGATACAAAAACTATACCCTCTGGAGCACACCATCTCAAAATAACAGCCAAGACATTTTAGATACTATACTTGCCACTGTTCATGAAACACCAATGCTTTTCATTCCACAATTTAGTTTTATACAAACAGCAGAACTGAAAATCTTCTTGGGGAGGGAAAAAGTACAGACACTGAGGAACATCAGTACCATTTCTAATGTGACAGGCAGCCCATAGAGCTGGAAATGCTTTCAGTCCTTCACCTTGATTGAGGCGACCTCTGTAGTACTAATAATATTCTCTAATAATGTTAGGTAACTAATAATTACAAATTATTTAATCTGTCTTGCAATATTCCACATGCGTTACAGAAAAATAGCTTAAAGATATTTGAAGGAGCTCTGTACATGTTATCACAAGTGGAAATTTTAGGCAGAGAACTGATAGGTTTTACAGCTCTCACACAGCTACCTGAGATGGGTTATCAGTATCTACTGTCCCAGTTCAAAGGTTCAATACATTCAATCCTGCTAGGGATAGAAACAGCTTCTAAGCAGTAATAGATAATAAGGAAACCTCCTTTTGGAAGAAAGCTATATATCTATTTTTAGCCTGAATATTATATTCTACATCTAATGCCTCTGCATTTTCAGTGTAAAAGTATGAGGGAATATGTTGTTTGGAGTAAAAACGCTACTCTCTGTTCCCAAATACACTACCCTCTATACCCAAATGCCTGCTAATGTGATAAAAAATAATTACAGAGACAGGCAAAATCCCAAGCCTCCAAAGGAGCCAAGCATCCTTCTTCCCAGGTGCTGCCAATCCTCTATGATGGCGCCAAGTCTTTGCCTTTTCCGCTCACTGTTTGGTTTGGATTTGGGGCAAACTGAGGGCTTTGATGACTAGCAGCAGCACAGAAGCGGGTACTAGGAACAGTGAACTCTGCCTTAAAAACAAAGGGAAAATCCAGAGACTGAAGCCACGAAGCTGAAATAATTTGCAGGAAAGGAAAGAGGGAGATGGTAACTGAGAAGTAGCTGTAATGTTACCAGACTGTGACACAATAAATGCAAAGAGAAAGGTACCTGCCTTTAATATCAGCATGCTGGACCTGAGCTACCTAGGTTCATAAGCTCTGCTCTGTAACTTTTTGTTGCAGGCAAAACGGTTTTGGACTGGTGAGATTTTTACTTAATTCACTGCCAGCTAAAGCCAACTTGTGATCACTGCTTTGGTCACTGGAGGACAAAAACACCACCACCAACTAAGCCAGCACTATCCCAGTGTGGGCCACCCACAGCCACTGTCCCTTGGAGGTGTCCGTGCCCCAGCGTAGGTCATCCATGTCCACAGTCTCTTCAGAAGGGTGACCATGTTGAATGGATTGCCTCCTTCCAGGAGGACACCTCCAGCCGTGTGTCTCACTGAGAGCTTCCCCTGCCAGTGTCTCCCCAAAAATATCACACTGCCCGTCTCTCCCCCTGGCAGTACCTGCCACTCCAGAGGGGCTGCACGCTGCTGGGGCTGGCTCACCATGGGGAAGGTGCTCACATGGTTTTCAGAGCTGCCTGGACTCTGCAGTGACCAGCACAGGGCACTCTGCAAACCCTCACTCCCTCCATGTACATTCCATGCACTTCCCCAGACTGCTCTGTTACATGCTGTATCTTCTGAGTTTTGGCTATTGTTAGCTTGCTGCTTGGAAAGAAAAAGAAAAAAAAAAAAGTCTTCTGACATCATTTATACAGAATTGTTCTCATTTATAAATATTTTAATGTGCAAATATGTATTTACAAGTGTCTATAGCTCTGCTAATGTTTGAATTTATTTCTAAGTAAGCCGGTTAAATGTTCTTGAGCACCTTCCCACACAAACCTGTCCCAGTTATACAGCTGTCAGCATAGGCACAATATTGTTGATCAAAAAAATGCCTACTCTTTAAAATATGCTGCAACACAGAGACCTCTGCATGTACTAGCAGAGTGGAAAGGCATTGTAAACATGACACAAAGCCTTCCATCAAGGCCAGAAATGGAAAATATGTAGTGATAATAATTTAATTTTGAGGCTAGAAAAAGGTAATAAATACCACTATGCATTCATAGCACTACTTAATAAAATAACAAATATTGAAAAACAGTACTTTAGAACATTCCACTTCCCCAGTTTTCAGTGCCTTGTACTGCAGAAAATGCATGAGCTCTGGGCAGGCAGACCTCTGCACCCAAACTGCACCCATGGAGTTTCCCTGGCTCTGGATGTATTTGTTTCTCATTCATAACACAAAGCTCCTCCTGCTGGATCTTCTGAGCTCGTCTTGCTCCCACATGAGTAATTCTGTGTTGGAAAGCCTGTACGGCAGATTTACAGAGCAGAAATATACACAACTAGTACATCAGTGTTAAGAAAATCTAAGTAAAGCTAATTTAAGCTTTGCTAAGCAAAGCAAAGGTTAGCTGAATATATATGCCACAGTGGCAAAGCCAAATGTCTCATTCATGTTGCTTGGTAATTCTTACAAGTGTCTATTAATGGTGTAGAATCAAACTTAACAGAAATCTCTTTGACTTTTCAAGGTGAAATACTCTATCAATGTGACCTTGTTTGTTCAGAAACTCTGAAACGAGCCATCAAAACCAGCAAAGGTCAAACTGACTTTCAAATTTTCCTTTTATCTTAGTAAATAAGGAAATGAAATTCCAAATAAAAATGCCATTGTTTACAAAACTAAGTCTGCTTGATTACATCCATAATAAATAATGTCAAAGTTTGTTGTTTTTTTTAAACGGCATTGTTCCTTTAAAGGCTTCCCTTGGATAAAATCATATCTACTGCTTTAAGCACCTCTCTTGGACAAATAAGTAGGTCCACTGAACTTAGAAATAAAACACTTCACACCTCCTGATGTGTCATTAATTCCATCCCCTGGGGAGGTTATGGAAAAATAATAATTAATGTACCGCCAGAAAATGGTCTCAGATTTAAGGCCGTTTCCTTAGCTACGAATTGATGTGTTAGTTATTTTCCTTTTATTAAATGTGTAAATCAATGGTCACTATATTTTAATGGAGATAGTAAATAGCTTTTTGATTTATTCTGCCAACTTTAAATCTGGACTCACATCTCTGTTCAATATTTTTATTCTCTTGAAATGCTAGCCTATATGTCAAACAAAGGCTTCAAACATAGATTCTGCTTTTATTAAAGGGATTTTTCTTCTAATTTTCCTCTATGAAATCTAACTTGTTTACAAGAACTTTGAAATCAGTTAGGATTTGTACTTTAATCAATAAGTTTTCACTTCACACTCTTTACACTTGAAGAAACATTAGCATTCATCTCTGAATTCATGTAAGGAAGTAATGCTGGAAAAGTAGGAATTTTAGTAAAATACCTCTTCAGCATTCTCTCCTTTACAGTCTTCTCAATCCTTTTGTCATATTCCTTCTTTCTTTAGCTTTACATTTGTGGAGCAAGGATAAACAAAGACTCTGTTCTCAGCACACCAGCTCACTCAGCACAATTAAAAGTACTTCCAGAGAAATGTCACATCATAGTAAGATTTGTTACCAGCAGCACATAATATGGTTTCTTTCCTGTTCTTATTTAAATAATCTCACAGTAATTTACTTCATCAAAGGTCTACTTAAGACAGGTGTTACAGTGTCCTAGCAGTCAGAAACTTGGTCTTGAATTGGGTGATTTTACTGCTTAACAAAATCCAAACATTGTTTTCTCTTTCTTGTCTTTCTCTAGGACCCCACTCACTAATTGCTCCCAGACAAAAATGAGAACAGGAACAAAAAGACACTGCTACAGCATTTCTAGTCTATTTTGTCTTCTCTCTGACACACTCTCTGTTCAAAAAAGCTGCCAAGCCTCAATCATACAGAAGCACTATTAAAAGCTGTGGTTGGAGTTGTGCAGAAGAGAGGCCTTCCACACAAACCTTAAGACTATATGCCTGGGGAGACAAAGAGCCTTGAAAAGTGAACAGAGGAGTGGGGAGAAAAAAAAGGGTCTTGAGGGTCATCACTCCACCTTCTTGAGTGTGATCATCTTCATTCCTTAGGGGAAATCTGAGCAGCAGCTTCCCAGATGCTGCCAATTCAGCAGAGTATTTACATTTTGGCAGCAGTGGTATAAAATTCCCTTCCCTGAGCCCTCAGTCCTCTTCCATAGCACGTCCTCACAGTAATGTACGCAAGGAAAGCTAGAGGACAGTCTCTCAAAAATGGCCTTTTCAGGCAAATACTCTTGTGAGAGCAGCAAGAATATTATAGGGCATCTGTGTTGTCAAAAGAAGACACTCTACTCACTGGAGTGAAAAGGATCCTCTGGATGATGTGATTCTGTTCCTTATTTACACTGCCTCCAAGAAGGCCTGCATTATTGATGCCAGCACAGCTGCCTGCTAACACTGATAAGCGAGAAGAAGCAAGTTGTGCAAGACTGGTGAAATGCCTTTTTAACACAATTATCAAGGTATTGCAGTAGCCCTATACTAAAATATGTGTCTGTTTACTATTTCAGCATACATGCTCTTCTGTAACAGTGATTTTAAATCATGATGCACATGACAAGGAAATGTTACTGTAATTTTCATTTAAAAAAAACTGTTAAAGTGATGTAAAATTCTATTGATGCTTCATTTTCAGATTGCTGTCTTCCATATTTGTCTTCCAAAAATGGGGAACTAAGATCCAGAATCCAGTTACTCATTCTGCCATGAAGCCCCCTATTAATCTGTCAAGAACAACTTCATTCCAATGCAAACATTCCTCTTATTTCCACTCCTGAGACAACGTTTAACCCACAGCTTATGGTAATAAATAAAAATGGTGTGTTGATTTACTTGTGAAGTCAAGACAAACCACTAACTACTGTGGAGTTTGGTTAAACATACTGCATGCCACCATCTTCTCTTTTTGATGCAATGCTTTATGTTTTGTACTGGTTTATGAACGGTGGGAAAAGTATGAACAATGTACTTGCAGAGTATAGTTGCTCATTCACATGGCATGGAATTCAATAGGGATTTTCATCCATTTAACTAACAATTTTTCTTCTGTGGAAGTAGAGTTCTATTAGTATGCTTAGTAAGCACTTTGAAAAAAGACCTCTGGAAGAGGATGCAACTTGATTTAGAAGGGAAAACAGTCCCATTTGTTGAGGAGTTTGGGTGAGTGTTTTTTCTTATCAAAAGACCATGCTCTTTTTGCACATCCTGATTACTTTCCAAAGCGTCCTTTCTCAAGAACGTCATTGAAGCGTCCTTGTATCTTCAGGCTCAGCACTGTCACACAAATCTTTTTGCTGCGAAACCAAAGATTATCTTTTATTGTTGTACTGCGGTGAAACCCAAGCAGTGAAACCACGCCTCCCCCCCTAAAAAAAACACCACAACAAAACCAAAAACACCAAAAACAACAAAAACAAAACACCTACCAGAAAAAAAAAAAGGCCAACCAAACAAAATTGTCAGATTGGCTTTGCTTCAGACAGAAAAAGATTACTTTCCCCTGTTTTGTCTTAGCTCTCTTTCTGCAGTTATCAAGGCCAGAAGCACAGTCTCAGATGGAAGCTTGGACTGTCTGAAGCTAGAGTCTGTGGCTGCTTTACTGAGAATCTTAAAATACAAATAAATTAAAAATACATACACAGTCTCATCTTTCTAAATTTGCCTTTTACTTCCTTTATTTATTTACCTTGAAAAAATCCCACATCTTTTTTCCACTTGTCTTTCATCTTTCTTCCTAACATTGAGAATATTCCAAAATATGAGGGGTTTTCCCCCTTCCAGTGTTCTCTTCTACTGAAGGAAGACAGTATTTGCTTCTTCTGAAAGTGACTTCTCAGCTTATCATATGACCTCTGAAGACAGAGCTCAAGCAGCCCAGCTGGAAAAACAGCTACTGTACATACAATGTACGCTCATATAAAAGTCATCATGCTGGGTGGAAAAGATGTGCACCCAGAGCCTTCACACCCTACCTAGGGAGATAAACCCATTGCTCCCAGTAGAGCAACCTGCAACCTCCCCAATGCCCCACATGTGGAATTCCTTCCAAACGAAATGGCAATGTGGAAAGAATTATATGCACCCAGGTCTCGACAAAACATTCCATTTGGCCAGGATTCAACCGTGGGTATCAGGTCTACAAGGTGCACCACAGAGTAAATCAGATACAGTCCCTCAGGCTTAAATGATACAAAGGCTGGCTTGCTTTCTCTGACTCTCTCTCTTTCTCTGAAGCCGCCTTCTTGCTCAAGAAAAGCAACAAGAAGGACCATTTAAGAAGCTGTTAAGCAATGGCACAATGGTGACATGTCTACTCTGTAGATGCTTGAAATGTAATGAACATTTAAGCAATGGAGATTTTTCACCTAGTAGTTACAGTTATAAAAAAACAGGAGTATTATGCAGCACATTATTTTTAAGTACCTTGCAGACCATACAGAAAATAAAACATCAACTTGCCTAGGTTTAGTCATATGAAACCTCCTACCTAAGTTTCTGTCAGCATTAAAAGCAGCAGTTATAAACTAGTCCTCCCCTCACACACAAAAGACAGCTGTCCATCGAGAGTACCAATTATTCCACCCTAGTCTGGAAAAAAATAAAAACTCAACTTTCAACACAATTGAGCAACGATAACCATAGGATAAAAACAGTACTGACGTGTGCTACACTTCTGCTTCCCTTCCACTACTAAAGCTAGTTCTGGTCACAATGTTATTCAGCAGGGCTGATGCCATGCAGCACTTGTTTTTCAACATCAACAAAAAATAGGTAACAAAAATCTGTAACACATAGATCAGTTTTCTTCCGAGTAAAAAAATATATCAAAGCTCAGTTCTTTGCCCAATTCACATTTACACAATCAGGAAAAAAAATAAAAAAAAATTCTTTACTGCTAGGTAGTCTATATTATTTTAAGATTATTTGCTCAACAGAAGGGAAAAGAAGGTTCTCTCCTATCCCTTAGGCTAGCCTGCAAATTAATCAATGAACCATTAATTTATATGCAAAATTTCATGAGGTTATTCTCTTTAGAAGCCATATTTTGGAAGACAATAATTGTGTTGAAATGAGATACGTCTTTTACAGGCTTTCCTAAGAGAACAGGAAGATCTAGTGCTTTGCTGAAGGCTCCCAGACAGCTTTACAGTACAGGCAACATATTTATAGTAATGGTTTCTCTCACGAATCCATTACTCACCTATTGGCAACTGCAGAGACCAAATTCATTCCCAACTGTGAAACATACCCTAGCCACTTCAGGAGCTGTTTACACATGGGAAAATAACATTCAGATAATATTTTAAAAACTTAAACTCTGCTTAGTCCATTTTTGTTTTTTGAAAAGCCCTATATCCAAGTCATATTTTTACTCTTTATACAGGTATTAAAAGTCATGCTGAGTACCCATAAACCTGAACAAGCTGAGAAACAGCAATAGTTGGCCAGAAGAAGAGCATAGGCATAACACGCCTGCATACGGATAGTATGAGAGTTTGGGGGGAAAAATTAGCAATTATCAATCACTAAGGTAGAAATATAAAATTATGTTACTGATTCATTCATAATGAGATGTCAAACAGCTTTCTCAGCAGTCTCGGTTGTTTTTTTCCTTTCTCAGTGTCCTCTAGATTTAAATCAATATACAGTAGGAACAGTCATTCAGGAACATACCAAATGCCAACACAGATCTCTCTGTTTATTTTGCTGTCTGGACTGCAGCTGCCCATGGCGAATGAAAAGATTCCTGTCTCTCATAAATGTTTGCTGTTGGTGTAACTTCTTTCACTGATGCTGTTTTCAAGACAATAATTACTTTCATTTCCAGTACAGCATCTTTCAGCATTCACTCAACAAAGCTACAGTAGTGTATCAGTCTAAACACAGTTGGTGTCTGGCCATCAGTGTTTATGAAACATAAATTTAAATACAAGGTAGAATGTCTACTTCAAAATCAGTCATATTTTATACTGGTCTTTTGTTACAAAGGAACTCAGTCCTTAGTGGTTTGAGGTTTGGGAGAGGCTACCATCTTAGAAGAGATTCAGTGTCAGTTTTAGGGAAGAGCAAACATAAATTCAGGTAAAGCGATGACCCATAAAATTTCTCCAAACAATTCCAAGTTTCTGAATGCATAAAATCCTTGTGGAAGTGCCCAGGAAAACTTATTTTTAAATAAATAAATAAATCACCTTCAAATTATATCTTCAGATCTGGTTTCCTCTAAAAGCTGGTGTTTAAAATCAGTCAGAAATTTCAGGCAGAATAACTGTTTAACCTTCAGACTTCTTGGCAGCTTTTGGTTGCTTTCTCCATGCACTTTTTGAAGATAAAATGTGGTTCTTAAAGAAATCATTCCTTGACAGTCCCGTTTTTCATTACTGATCAAGTTATCTATAAGAAAATACCACCTGTCCTGATAAAATACAAATCTTAAATACCTCACATAATATAAAGAATTTTTTGAGCAGTTAGATTTTGTAATTTTTATCAATAGGTAAAATAATTAAATGGATGCGCAGATAAGAGTTATCATACATAAAACGTGTTACATTATAATAAAGTGTATGTGCTGCTCACACAAAGGTAACTGCACTCTAGAAGGCAGCAGCTACAGAGGACAAGCCTAGAAACAGTAAAAGAAGAAACCAACCATATCTGGTCCTCATCCAATATCTTTTCTGTCTGTTCTCTAGGCACTTTTTTTCCCCCTAAAATAAACACATATTTGTGTTGATTTGTTAGCATTTAATGGCTCATTTGTGATGATCTTTAGAACCTGTGTTTGACTTAGGAATTCTGCTCAATTCTATGATGTCAGCATGTAGCTTTTACTTCAAAACTGTAAACCAAAAGGCCTCTCCATTATGAGAGGCTTTGAATAGCATCTACTAGCTAAAGTACAATTGCAAAGCCTCAACTTTTGACATCAGTTCATGCAACAGTGGCTATGATAAGAGGAACCAGGAAAGTTTTCCTACCTCCTAAGGGGAAAATAGAATAGAATTTCCCACCAAGGAAGAGAAAGAAGCTTGGGAATTTTAACAATGCCTAGCATTAGACAGAGGATATCTTTGACTTTTTGACAACTCTTCACATTCAGGTATCTAGAAACTATCTAGATGTTATTAAATAGATAGGCAGATATTTTGAATATGGAAATATGCAGTTGACCCTGTAAAAGGCTGTAATGAACTGGGTCAAGAAGACGGGAGGATCATGCTTGTAGTCACAGAGGGAGTAGCAATCACAACTGGGAAATTTGGGAAGTGCAATATCCCACACTTGACGCTTTCACATACAGTGCAAAATTCTGTATTACACAGAATATATTTGCCTGGTGTTTCAGATGGCTAGTTACTTCAGAATTACTGAAAGCTCTGATAGGTTTACTTTTCCTGATACTATTTTTTCTTTTAAAAGAGACGCCATACACTTTATTTATAAGTAGCACAGAACAAGGATCAGATGCATTCCCCTAATGAGACTATGACTATGAAATCAAAATATGAGTGTTGCATCTTAGTTTTTCATCTGCTAAACTCCTGACAAACCCAGAACAAGGGCTCCCAAATAGCGAATGGCTCATAAATACTCTCAGGTTCCTAGAGCTGCTTTTGCTACCACCAGATCAAGCAATCAGGCAGGAA
>NW_009952435.1:472220-510959 GCF_000747805.2 Chaetura pelagica
GAATGCTTTAAAAATCCTGATCTAGAGCTTTGGAAACACTGTGCTATGAAATACAAATATATGCTCAGACTGGCATCTGGAACATCAGCCACTTTCTTCCTGCATCAGACACTGCCACTTCTGCAGCAATTCGGCCAGTGGGAGTTAGGTAAGGCAGAACAAACAGCAAGACCTTTTGCTAAGCATTAGTTCTTTCACATGGGTAAATTAACTAACCAAACACAATTGAAAGACATGCAAAATCTTATTTCAGTCTCCATTACATTGATTTCACACTAGTATAACTATTAGGATGTTCCCAGATTTGTATCTGTTATGTTATTTTGCTGATAGCTCCTGAATTGGATTTAGGTTAGTTCAGTGATGAAAAAAAGGATTCAGAAGTACTCAAACGAACATTTGGAAATACTAAAGCAGAGGACAGTAAGTGGAGGAAGATCTGAGTATGTGCCTGCTTCATCCCATTTATGCTGCAGTGCTGGTGGATCTCTTTGAAGTGCTGGTATGGGGGAACAAACTGCATTATCCAAATACCATTTACATAATCAGTTTTTCCACATTTAAAGAAGGCGTCTCCCTGTTGTTACTTTAATTTGTTCCTTGTAAGCATACACCTATGTTAATTTCCTCCATCATTTCCACTTCAAAAAAAGAGGCCACCTCTAGCAAAGCAACTGCCCTGAAAGCAAAACTGTACATTGCCTGGCAATTTCTTATTTTGCTTCTCTCTGAATCTGTTCCCTATCCTTGAAAGGAAAGAAATCTCTAGCTACTATTTACAGTTGTGAAGCTCCAATCAAGTACAGATGGCTATATATATATATGACATGTATCTATGCCCAGCTTCTGGGGACCACATAACACAAAATAATTTGCATATTCATTTAGACTTTTTTTTGCAGCTGCTAAAAAAAGAAAATGCGTCTACATGAAGATTATATTCATAAAGTACACTTGAAGTTAAGACTGATGGATCTGACAGGAGAAGTGGGTCTGGACTGCACTGCAAAACCATGTGTATTATTGCATGTATGTGGTTATTTCTGCTTTCTGTCATCACTGTCCAGCATCATATGACAGCAGATAAACAAATTCAGTGTTTTCATACTATGCAATGATTGGATATTATCCTTATGCTCACCAAGACTATACTGGAATTATTAATTTGTGTCATTATTTTAGGTGTCAATGTCGTATCCTGGATCCTGCGACAGAGACCTTCAACCAAAACTAGGTAGGATAACCTGTGGGTTGTTGAGATGTTAAGGCTCACCTTCAGAGCATTTCACCAAATCTCCACAGCTCTCTCCACCAGCAGTGAGAACTGATCAGTGCTGGTAATGCTTAGAGAGAGGCAGAGAAAGCAGCTCTTTTCCCACTGTCATATCTTTAGACTGAGCACCTGTTGCTGTAAATCCCACCTAAGATTTCCTCTGCTAGGAGACACCAACATCAGGTTCTCCATCACCCCCCTGCCACGTTGCTCTCTGCCATGCCCCGAGGCCTGTTCCCCACCGCGCCGAGCAGCAGTAGGACTCGGCACAGCCGACAGCAAACAGTGGGCTCAACGCTCCTTCGTGGCACTCAAGTGGGGCAGCACGTCGCCTGCCTTCTGCACAGGGCACACAGGGGAGGAGAACCTCACCTCCAGGCATCCTGATTCAGCAAAAGGTACCTTATACCTTGCTCCAGACAACAAGTCAAGTATTGCTGCAGATAAAACACACTCTTCCTGGAAGGAGGTTGTAGTGAGGCAGGCGTTGGCCTCTTCTCCCATGTGAATAACGATAGGGCTAGAGGAAATGTCTTGAAGTTGCACAAGAGGAGGTTTAGATTAGATATTAGGAAGAATTTCATTACCTGGAGAGTGGTCAGGCAATGGAACAGGCTGCCCAGGGAGGTGGTGGAGGAACCAGCCCTGCAGGTATTCAAAAAGCACCTGACACTTCAGGACATGCTCTAGTGGGCATGGTGTTTTTTTCTGGGTTCACAGTTGGACTCAGTGACCTTAGACGTCTTTTCCAACCACGATGATTCTGTGATCCTGCGATTCCTTTTCTGATTGTACGTGTGATACTGGAGCTCTTTACAACCCCCCTTTGACCTAAAACATACTGCCTTTCGCATACCCCCTTTCTCTCATATACAGATGGATTATAACCAAAGAACTAGATACACAGGGATGCATGTGACAAGCCACTCTTTTCCCAGTTTGTCAGTTCACATGTCCTGCAACTGCCAGAACTATGCTGCCAGTGAGCAATCACACCTTTGATAACCTCATGCAAACAAAACACACCAATTTCTTTCTTATCTCTTGCCCTGCACTATTTAATTATTTCAGCCAACACCATTAACACACCTCTGATGCAGCTGTAGAGGCTCTTCCAAACTGGAAGAGCTGCAGAGCAATGTCCTTATCAGTGGACTGAGAGGCAAAAGGTGACCAAGCTCCATCAGCCCCAAAACATCCCTCCTCAGCCTGTCCCACACAGGCTTTGCATGCTTTTTCCCCACTTCTGCCTTTGTCTAGGCTTGTCACCTTGTCTGCTCTCTTAAATTCAGATTTGACAGGAAGATTCTCTCTACAGCATTACCTTGATCCTTTTCATATCAGTCCTTGGAGATTTTATGCCACTGTTGAAACGCAATAAAGTAGGACGTTGCCGAAACCCTGCTGTGACAAGCAATCGATTCTGCTTTGCCAGGGCTCCCTGAAAAATCTGAGAGGCAAATGCTTGTGACGGCCGCAAATCCACAAACATGACCTGATGAGGAATTTTCAGTGCTCCCACCAACATTATAGCTGTTGTTACCAGTAGCTGAATTTATTTTCCTACAGGTAAAAGCTCAACTTTTGACTATCATCACAGAAAAAAACATAGTTTTTAGCCATAAATCTGGTACTTTTACAGAACATTCAAAAGATGCTATATAAAGCAATTCACCTTTCCACATTACCTCAAAAAAGGCACTATTCCAGGAGAGAAAAAAAGGTATTTTATTAAAGTTCTTATTCTGCAAGTGGTAATTTGATTCTTTCTGACTTCAAAACACATCAAGTGGGAAGCTGAGATGCTAAACACAGAATTCAAGAGTTCTTGGCCTTTGAGACTGAGGCTTTTCTGTCTCTTCCTGTATTTAAAGGGCCAAAATAACAAAAAAAAGGCTTTTTAAAAATAGCTGATATATGGCATGCAATTAGGCCAAATACATAATATCCTGGAAATCCAGTGAAATCGGAGATGAACAAACATTACTTTTGATGTATTTAATAACCTGTTATTTTTTTTATTCATCCAAAGGAACCTATTGAAGGCTTTAACCCAAATGTGAATGAAGTTGGTAACAGACAGTATCTGTATTTCATCTGAAATGTAAATGAGTCTTTCAGGGGACTAGGATAGAAGAGACTGCTCTTTAGTCTTGTGGTTAAAAATAACTTTCTACTCGTCACACACAATATCCCCTGTAATGATCCCAGCTTAGTATTACTTTCATGACGACCTATTAAACAAATGGGGACATGATGCATTCTTCAAAACTGAAGAAAAGTCAGATATTAAAAATAAAAATAAGGACATGTATCACAAGACTGGGTATTGTATTGGAACTAAAAATAACTTACTAAGTTTCAGGAAATAAAAAAAGGACAAAAAGGGGGTGTGAGATGCTGCACAGAAAGGCTTCAAACTATTGCCAGTCTTGAATGTTCAGAAGAGATGTCGCTCCAGGGAAAGTTTCCTGCTTGGCTTCAGGCCCTGCTGAATACTGGAATTATTCCAGCTGGTTCCTCAGCTGTTTTCCTACCCTCAGAATAAGCTGAAAAGCTGTTACCCCCTGAGTGAGAAGAGGCTAGATCAAACATCACCTTTGCCTGTATTCATGCAAGTATCTTCTGATAATCATGATAAAATGCTTGCCCAAGCACAACGGATTAATGATTGCAACATGCTCTCAACTGAGCTCTTCTACAGTTGTTTGTCAACATTAAAACTATGTAGATGTGAAAGTGGACAAAAGCAATAAATCATCTGGGAATTTCTAACTGCAGTAATCTAATTGCAACCTTTATAACATTGTTTTCTCACTGCAAGAGGTTTAAACTGTAATAAGGAAAAACTCAAATATAATCTTGAAAGAGGCTGCTTTGTAGCTTTTAAGCCACTTCTCTGGTCGGGGGATGGAAGAAAGCTTTTTGAGAGGACGGATGGGCAGATTGGATCATAGATACTTTTCTAGGGAAGATTCCAACCTGGACTCACAAGGACTGGTCTTAGTAGTAAAGACTGAAGCAAAGAAGGTATTCAGTAACTCTGCTTTCTCTGCATCCTCTGTTACCAGGGCTCCCATCTCATTCAGCAGTTTTCCGATTTCCACATTTTCCCTATTCTTCCTTCTACCACTGATGTATTTGAAGAAGCCCTTCTTGTTATTTTTCTTCCTTAGCCAGGTTTAGTTCTAAGAGGATTTTGGCCTTCCTTGTTGCCTTCCTACATACCCTGACTGTATAATGCTTTCTCATCTACTCTGCTACTGGTGTTTTTATGCATTTGCAGGAACTACATACTTCAGTCATTACGGTTTTTTTCATTCCTCACTTTTTAAAAATATTTTTTTCTCTAACAGTAGAAATCTTCTCTCTTCAAAAAAACTCTAGAGACATACACCAGCATATACTGAAATTTGCCTAAATATTTCAGGCATGCACTATCCTAAACGTTCAAAAGAAAATTAGTGAGATGGCAATTTGAAAATCAGAATTAGTAATTTGAGAAGTTTCAGAAATTATAAAAAAGTCTAACTGCATCATGAATAGACCTGCTGTGTCCCACTGTTCTTCCTGCTCATTAGAGTCTTGCCTCAAATGATAAGTAACACCCATCTGAGATATTTAAACCAGGACAGAAGTTGCGGCTACGCTTCTCTGAAGACCCACCTGATAAATTAGGCATAGCTATTTTTAAAGCCCAAGTAAAGAATGCTAATCTGCTGGCAAGCAGTGGAATACCATGCCATGGTGGAGTGAGTAGCACTCACTGAGTAGCAGTGATGTTTGAGCTGACAAAACTGCAGCAACTGTGCATGGGAAGCCTAATAAGTAAGGGACAGAGACACAGCCTGGAGAGGGGAACAGGGAACTATGGCATTTTGGCTAGAAGGACTTAAAACAGAAGAATGAAAAAGGAGCAATTACTGAGAGAGAAGTTTGGGAATAATTTAGGAGGTTCTTTGGAACAGAAGGGATCGGGTAAGGCGTTGGTGTGTGTTGGTAGAGAGAGAGATTTGAGCTTTCATGGAAAAAGGGTGGCAGTCCAGAAGCAGAAGACACTTCTGGATAATAAGAACCTGGGCTTCCATGAGGTAGCTTGGCAGCCCTGCTTGGTCAGGCACCAGTGCTACCATGACTTATCAACCCTCAGATGCCTAGTGCTGCCTCTTCCCTAACTCACATCTTTAGTTCTGAAAAATGTATAGCCCTAAATTATAAAGTTCCACAAAATTAATTCAACACTAAAAATATTCCAGTATCTCTAGTAAGAAAAACAATTACACTGGGAGAATCTAACTCATTTGAGAACTGAAAAATAGGATTATCAAGTAGTAGTTTACACAACAGTAAGAAGACACCTAACTAGGGCAACATGTTAATTGCACAGACACAGCTATGAGTCTTTTTCTGTGCAGTTACAGTTCAGGTGATGGTTTCTTTTGGAGGATCTCAAGGTTAAGACTGCTCAAGACGAAAGAGGGGTTAGAGAACTGCAGTTTTAAACAAGTGTTGGAATATGATTTAGCTACTCTATGATTCAATGATGAAGATACTTTGCCAGTTAAGGAGATACTGAAAATGAACTTCACTAAAAACCATTATGTTGGGTTTGGAAATTTATTTTTTTTCCTTTTTTTTTTATTCCAAGTGTAACAAAATACAGAAAAGTCAGCTGGGGAAAAGCAAAAACCTTACCTTCATTACTGTAAGTCACTGAAATCATCACATTTTCAGCTATATTTCACAGGAATACAATTTTTAGACTTTTTTTTCCCCAGAAATTTCTTTGCTTTAAAATATATTCTAAAATTGTGACAAGATTAATGTATTAGCATCATATTGCAGGACTTCAACGACAGACCTTGCCTAAAAAGAATTACTTCCTTATGCATATTTTGCATTAAAAATAATCTCTGCAAAACACCCCCCTTCCTATTTGTTGGGGTTTTTTTCAGACACCTGGGGAGTGATATTAATATTAGTATGCCAACTGTTACATCCTATTTTAAAAAAATAAGGAAAATTTCAGTATGCAGTTGATGTTGTAGTATACTTAAGAAGCAATTTCCTTAACAGCAAGAAACCTTACTGTAGCTGCATGAGAATAAGACACAGCAGCCTGAAATACATGGTACTGTTGGCCTTCTGTACCTCAAAGCCATTCTAATTTTTCTAACTCCTGTAGTATTTCTGCCAACCATTGTTTGCCATCCCATTTCTATCCATCACCACTGAACATACAAATAACAAGAGTTGAAAGTTATTTCCTGTACACACTAAATGCACGCTGCTCCTTGCCTACTCAACCAGGGATTTTATTTACCATAGAGTTACACTAATTTATACTTAACTAAGGACTGCATTTCTTCTACAGTTTTAACTCAACCCTTTTTCTTTACCTTTCCTGTCAGCTGTTCTCCCTTCATGCTGCAGCCTTGGAAACACCTATTTTTCCAGGACTGTTTTCTCCATCCTCCCTAACAATCTTACACGCTGACTCCTCCAACATTTCTTCAGCCTCTGGTGCCCAGCCTGTGCACACCGAATGGCAGCCACCTGCCCATGGGCACAGGTCTCATCTCATGGAAAGAGCAGGAGGCAGAAGCCAGACATGGCAGTGGTGGGCTTCCATGCTGACTTCAGTCCTCTCTCGTTCCCACTGAGACTGCCGCCACCCCAATCAAAGCAATGCATCGGGCCAGGTAATCTCACTCTGCTCTGATAAAACAGGTTAAAAAAATAAATAAACTCATCTGGAAAAACCCTCATGTAAGAATTGTGACACAACTGCAAGAGTACTGAAAACTGAAATCTGACATGTTGTTCAATAAATCCCATTTTCTTTACAAGTCCCTAAGATATGTGGTTGCTCAGCTGTATAAATAAAGGAGAATACAAACCCTACAACAGCACAAGAGGCAAAGTTGTTTTGTTCTGCATTTCTACATTATGTGAAATCAGCAATCTGTGATAGCTGAACGACATCTGTGATAATGAACAACAGAAATAAGGCAAGTTCTGTGGAACCAGAAAGATATTCCATTTGCAGTGGACTTCAGTAGCAACTTCAGCAGTGTGCCCAGGTGGCCAAGGCAAACAACATCCTGGCCTGCATCAGGAATAGTGTGGCCAGCAGGAGTACAGAAGGGATTGTGCACCTTTACTTGGCACTGGTGAAGATGCACCTTGACTGCTGTGTGAAGTTCTGGGCCCCTCACTATAAGAAGGACATAGAGGTGCTGGAGCGTGTAATTACTGAAATGTGACTGAAAGTAAACAAGAAGTGAGAAGAAAGGGAATTAAGATGTATTAAAATACAGATTCTTTTCTAGTCCCTCTGGAGAAATACAGCCTGCAACCATCTGCCTGCATCACCAATGAGCATGAAATGCTTGTGCCCATCTACAGCAAATTATGTTGTAGTATTGAAATAAGTATGATTCACACATTATAATGTGCATTTATTGCACTTTTCTGCATTCAGGGCTTGGTTATCAATCAGGATTTCACTTTCCAGTTTTCACCTGACCACAGAATCATGTTCTTTCTCCATTTTTCTTGTGCAACCTTTTAATGGAATTTAGTATACAAATTAATGTCATGCAAGCAATGTATTTTCCTTCCCAGTTTATCTACATCGAACCTGACAAAGACTCAAAATCATATTTGGTATTCTTAAATATGTTTCTAAATGCTGAGGAAATTCAGGTTTCAAGAAGAAAAAGCATCCATGTGCATCTAAGACTGTAATCTCTTCTATGGGTAAGTTATTTTAAACACTGTATTATACTTGTTGATATATGTGTGTAAGTAATATGTACACATTGACAGGAACTGTCATTAGATAACTTATGCAGTAATAATGGGTAATCAGAGCCTGATATGAGAAAAAAAAACCTCAAATCTCTACCTCATTTAAGATTTTATTATTTTTTTTTAGTCCTTTACGGAAGGTAGAAGCTTTCAAGCACATGCATGTTTAATATGATTTATGTAGATTTTCACCTCCTTATACAAGAGACTGTTTAATCTATTTCCTTCATCACTGTAAATTATTTGGGAAAAATAATTGTTGATCAAGACTAACAACAGTATAATAAAGAAAAATTTACACAATACTATCACATAACAAGTACAATCCTGTTTACTTAGGACCAATTCTATCCCAAAACAATAAACAAGCAAACAAACAAAAAAAATACAGAATCGGGAAGATAAAGCCTATATTTTGCTTGCTTATATTACCAACAAAGGAAAAAAAGCCTTGCCACATAGCTTTTTTCTTTTTTGGAGAGGCAGAACTTCAAGTGTGATCAAGGGCAATGGGACAGAAGTCTAAGCCCTCAGCTATTTGAACTTGCAACACAATCACTGTCACTAATGACACCTAAAATCTGTTATTTACATAAACTCACCCACATTGAATGAGGCAAAAAATATTGTTATTAAGACTACAGCTGGCTGCAAGACAAAAAAATAGAGTGATCAAAATTGTATTGAATTGAGGTTGTCTCCATTAATAAGTGGGAGAGGAGAAAACTGTCATGGTATATCTGAGAAGGGGATGCAAACTTAGGAGGAAATGTATGAAAGGCAGAGGTGAAAAAGAAATACAAAGGAGTTGTGAAGTAAACAAAACAAGCAGAAAATAGTCAAAGGATACTCATCCTACAAACGTGCAAACTGGTAAGTTACAGAAACTATCTCAGACTGGAGTATTACAAGGAAGAAATTTAGAAGGGACTAATGTGGAAAGAGACTGAGAAGATTGCAAAATGCAAATGACTTTGCAATGCCATATGAAGACATGAGACGGGGAGACTGTAGTTATAGGCTAAGTCTCACTCCACCTGCCATCTTGAGTGTGGTTCTTGCAAAACAAAGATATTTGCAAATCAGTCAAGTGTTATAGAAATCAGAACATTTAAGAAGAGATTCAGGTTTGCCAGTTCAAGCAAAGATAATGCCCTTAGAAGTAAGACACGGAATTTATATAGACATATAACCTAGCTAAAATGGTATGTACTAGAAGCAAATAAGAAAAACGTAATATAAAATCCAACATGATGAATATGCAGTCAAGTTCTTATCTGTCCATACTAAATCTGCCAAAACAATATAATCCAAGAATTTAAGATACTATGCAAAGTTGACACTACTGATGAATGAGTTATTTTAGAGAAAGTTTATTTTAAGCTATAAAATCAATATGAAGCTTTGCAGTAGTAACAGAAATGTATCTTTCTCCTAACTAGCACAATACCACATGCTGCAATGCACAAAAAGATTATTTACTTTTTTTAAGCCTTGTGAATGCATGTATGTGGAGGGACAGGGGTGTTTTTTTTTTCCCCTGATTGACTGAAAAGGCTTTTCTCCCACTGACACAGATAATGGGCTAGGTGCAATTCTTCTGGCTTTTTGGTTGCTCTGAACGAAACCTCTGCTATTTCAGTTTGATGGCGTTTGGGGTTTTTGGTGGTATATTTTTCAAAATATACCCCTGCCCCAAATCCTCCACATGAGTGAAGCCTAGTCTGGGCTTTCACTTGCACTGCTTAACATTTTCTATTCTCACCCTGCCAGAACAGTTGAACTGAGGGGACTGCTCCTCTTCCTTGTGTGAAGATGAGCAGTAACAACTACTGTCATCAAGATAAAGACAGTCTGATCAATGCTGCTTCTTAGAAATCAAGCACTTTTTATTTTTGCAGAAGAAACATAGCTTTTAAAAGACAAACAGTCTTAGGTTCCTGTGACGGCTTTTTTCTCCCACCATAATCAAGCTAGGAGATGTTGGGTCCTTCACCAGAAGGCTGTGCAGCCATTCAGCAAGATTTGGACAGGTTGGAGAGCAGGGCACAGGGGAATGTAATGAGGTTCAACTAGAGCAAATGTAGAGTCCTGCACCTGGGAAAAAACCAACAAAATGCACCAGTACATGCTAGAAGGTGATCTGCTGGAGAGCAGCTCCCTGGAGCAGGACCTCGGAGTCCTGGTAGACAAGGTGTCCATGGGACAGCCATGTGCCCTTGTTGCCAAGAAAGCCAATGATATCTTGGGGTGCATTAAGAGGATTGTGTTCAGGAGATCGAGGGAGGTTCTCCTCCCCTTCTACTCAGCCCTAGTGAGATTCCACGTGGAGTATTGTGTCCAGTTCTGGGTCCCCAGTTCAAGAGGCACAGGGATTTACTTGAGAGAGTCCAAGGGAGGGCTATGAGGATGATTAAGGGACTGGAACCCCTGCCTCATGAGGAGAGGCTGAGAGACTTGGAGTTTTTCAGTCTAGAGAGAAGACTGAGGGGGGATCTAATTAATGTCTATAAATACATGAGGGCTGAGCATCAAGAAGGCAGGGACAACCTCCTTTCACTTGTGCCCTGTGATGGTACAAGGGGCAATGGATTCAAACTAGAGCACAGGAAGTTCCACCTCAACATGAGGAAGAACTTCTTTCCTGTGAGGGTTACTGAGCACTGGAACAGGCACCCCAGAGAGGCTGTGGAGTCTCCTTCTCTGGAGACTTCAAGACCTGTCTGGATGCCTTTCTGAGTGATCTGTCCTAGTGTTTTTGGTCCTGCTCTGGCAGAGGGGTTGAACTCAATGATCTACTAAGGTCCCTTCCAACCCCTAATATTCTGTGATTCTGTGGTTCTCCCTGATTGGGATCTTTCAAGTAGTTACCGGTTCCCTTTTGAAAGACTGCTTTTTTAAAAAACCTTCCCTAGTCCTCTTGCCTTTCCTATTCTCATACCTCCTCCCATTGATGTGCAAATCAGTCTCATACATTACCTAGAGAGGCAGCAAAATCATAAAAGATAAATATTTCTGGGATTGTCCCCCAGCAACACGGAAATGTTTTCTGAGAACTGACTACTATCTTCGTTCATTTTTTTTCTGCTTCCTGGTTTTCTAGGCAGCCTATTGCTGAATTAAGATAATACCAACGTAAAAGCTATGTCCCAATAAACAAGCAACATACAGTGCTTTGTATATGAAACTTATTTTGTCACATAGTGAAATAAAACAAAAAAAAGCACAAAATTAACACAGATAATCTCTTGAAAGTACATCTGTTTTCTAGTTTTCAATAATTTACTATTGGTAAGGCATATTTATATAACATTTTAATTATACATTATTTTTAAAAAACTTAACTTAAACACATTTGAAAGCACACAATAGCATTTCTATGACATAATTATATTTTTGTATTTAAGATCTCTATAAAATGTATCCATATTGAAATTTTAAATTAGTTTTAATGTGGATATATACAACTTAGACATACATCTACAATTCATATTGAGTGCATGTTACTATATGAAATGTATTTCTACCTCTTCATCTCTTACTTTAGTAAAACTCTATAAACTTAGCACCTTGCTTGTCAACAAATTTGTAACCTAACCAGCAGACTATATTGCCTTCTTGAAATACTAGTTAATTTAAGGTAAGCCATGTTTCCTAATGTCTGTATAGCACTGTAGATTTGCGTATTTTCAAGTGGAACTGAAAGATATTTCCCAGGCAGCGTGTTAACAAACTACAAGCACATAGGGGGAAGTTCTGTTACCTGCTTTCTAGACTAAAAAAGAAGTGATCCTCTGACAATCCAGATACCAAGATTCATTTATTTAGCACCACAGTTGTGCCTAAAACTTCAGAAAAGCTACAGACACAGGGAACACCTTCAAACAAGTTAACTGAGGTGAGGTCTTACACAGGAAACATTTTCATCTATTTTATTTTTTCTTTCTGCAATAGCTCACTAGCTGAATTCTTACAGCACTAGAAACCTGCAAACAGAAACAGATGTGAGATAAGTGGTAAAAACTGACCAAAGGTCAGTAACTATGATGATATACCCGTTCATTACCTAATTCGCAAAAATAAAAACATAAAATATCACATCCCATGGCCATGTAAAGGCACAAGCTTTTCTGTGGCAGACAGATAAGCAAAGAGATCAAGAGACTCATGTAGTGTCATGCCAGAATCTTCCCTGCTGGAAGTCAGGTAAACTGTCATATTTCTGAGTGGAAAACAATTCCAATGTAAGGAGAAGGCTTGTCTGGCCTCCTAATTTATACTTGCTAACAAGAAATTCTGGATAGCTTCTTTAATGGTTCTCTGGTAGCTCCATCATGCAAGTAATTCTTAACAAATACGTACTATGAACTTATTAAATGTCCATTTTCTAATGTTAAATCAAGTCACAAACACTTAAGAGCCCTTATGAATGGCTTAAATAATTTCTTTTCCTTTGTTACCTGGGCTCTTGACTTCATCAACATTGAAACAGTATGATGAGATCTGAAATTAGCACTGCTTAGTTTTGGTACTCTCAGAAACATTCTTATTGATACATATTCCTATCAGAGAGAAAAATCTTGTCACATTCAGTTTTGCATACTTATCTGAGACTCACATTTTTTATGGCACCTCAATGCAGTTACCTTAACACTTCCCTCAGCAAAATTCCTTCACATGACTTGCACAGCAAATATCACAACGCACACAAACTATGCAATAACCTTGATGAAATCTACAATCAGCTCAGCCTTCGTACTTAACTGTATGGTCTGAGACAGAAAAATCACTAGAGGAAATGGAGTAAAGAAAAATAAACTAGCAGGGAAACAAGGATTTCATAAAGGTGCTGGGCACATCCAGCCTCTTCTACTTTATGTTACATTAAATATCTCGCATGAGCTTTATAATGAATGCTTGAAGAGAGCAGAAATATAGCAAGATTATTATTCCCTGATGTTATAATTTTTGAGACTACTGTTTCAGAAGAACGCTGGAAGGATGAAAGACAATGAAATAGCAAAAAGTCATGAACTTCTATAATTCATAAAATCCATCTTTTCAATTTTTAGATTAACTTTCAGGCACAGGTGAAAGCACATTGTCCATTAAGCTGGTTCGTTACTCCCAAGATGTAAGTAGTGCATAGGAATAAAGAACTAAAAGGATGCTCCTGGATCACCGAAGTTCATGTTCTTGCTATTGAAGACACTGTCAGCTAAAGACAGCATTCCCCTGTAAAACCAATTAATTATTTTAATTCTTCTATCCTGAGGATATTAGCCACTTCATAAACCCAGTGCCCTAATGGAGAAGGGATTTATTCCAACGTCCAGCTTAAATGTTATTAATGGGTGGCTGACTTTTTTATGTGTGTATGTGTCAATAATCCTTCATCTTCTTGTAGACTCTCCTGAAATCTGATGTTTGGAACCACGGATTATCTGTAGATGGCACTCACATCACTCTTAGTGTTCTCTTCTGCAAAGCTATACCCAAGTCGAGCTCTTCACATCTCCTCCCACAAAGCTCTCCTTTCTCCTGATGGCCTCACTTGGCACTCTCTGCATTGGTTCCAGTTTCGGTTTACATTCTGAATGCAGGTTACCAGAAATGTACATGATCATCCAGGCAAGGTTTCATCCTTAGCTGTATACTTCGCTATCACAATTGTCTTTTCTGTATGCACATCCTAAACGACCTAGTGACCAACTAATGCTTCTGCTCTTCATTCTGCTTGTCCCTGCTCATTTTCTACTGATGAACTCTCAGCCTATAGCTGAAATTTCTTGCAGTTAGTTCCCAAATGCAGGCACCTCACATTTCCTATTATTAAATTTCATCTAGTTGCTATTACTGCAGTCTTCAAGGTCATGCTTTTCTACTCCATAACATCCCGAGCTTTTGCTGTACTAGGAATCTTTTAACTGGGTCATCAATAAATTTCGTTACAGTGGTGACATTCTATCACCCCACCACTAGTAAAAAGCACAAATAAAGGCAAATATTCCCCAGAGAGCTCCCTGAAAAACTCAGCCAGCAGTCTTCCTGCCGCCTGGTGCTCTCTGAAGTCACACTTGCTGCAGACTCCCCTCACCTTTAAGTACAGTTATTTTAATAACACTCATTTCCTCCAGCAGTGCTTACTGTGTTCCATTTGGCACTATAACAGATTTATTCTTTTTTTTACAAAACTGCTTTCCCTATTTAAAAAAGAAATCAGTTATCTTTCCACAAACAGATGTCACAATGTGTTGCCATGACATACCAAAGGTTAACAATGGCCCATTAGTTGTGCTAACAGGGTGCTCCAAGGCTCCACACACTATTTTGTTATATTAATCTACTATATTACTGATTTTAATGACTGGCAGGTCTCTAACAGCTCATTTTTTCCTGTCTTCTATACAGATAAAGCCATACCAGACTTTAGAGAAACATTCAAATGTCTTGCTATTCAGCCTGTGACTTCATATGTATGTAAAAAAATGAGTATTAAAATAAAAATCATCTGTGCTTTTTCCTTGATTATAGCTGCAAATATGGCTTATACTTGTGGATTGTGGGTTTTTTCCTTTTCTATCACACATACTCCTAAAGCACAGTATCATCTGCTGGGCAGTATCTTTCCCTTTCATACAACTCTCCTGGTTTTCCTAATGTCCTTTTTCAGGTGACTGTTCACCAACAAGATACTGAGCCATGCTCTTAAAAAATGTAGTCCGTTGCTCAAGATACAAATTTCTGATAGTCAGATTAATCTCTAATTTGAAAAAAAAAAATCCAGTCCCCTCTAAACTCCAGCTCCAGAGTACAGTGGACTCACCCGGTTCCCCTTAAACACCTAATTTTGAGCACTCTGCTGCTAAGTACAGGAGCTAATTACCACAACCTCAGAAACTCCACGAAGGGCCTCACCCCTCAGCACACAATAGACTGATATCCTCAGATGCCAAGAGACTATCAAAACCCTGAAAATTATAAGTACTTGTACAGAAAATTTCACCACGCTTCGTAAACAGGGGCTGCTCCAAGGCCCAAACTGAACCACTCCATATCAACACATTAAAACAAAACAAAAAAGCGTTTTATATTGAGCTCAAAAAGTAGCATTTAGGCTAAAATAGCCAAACATATATTCTAAACATGTCACTTCATGGATATATATATATTTAATTTTTTTTAAAACCAGAAGTGTTATATCCAGCTTGAAGTAATTACTGTACTGTAACTGAATATAGACAAGAAGGAACACATCTGGTGCCTGGGCTGTGCAAACGTATTTATAATTAAGTAGAATTGAATACCAAAATCCAGCAATGATAGAATTCATTAGACTAGTACAATGCTCTATAATTACTCTCTTTTTCATATCATCCACTGTATGCTTTAAGAGCTCTTTTTACCCACTGATATCAATGTGCTGTGACATATTTACATACACCCTGTAAAAAAGGCTGAGGAAGTATTAGACATGTCAGAGGATGACATGGAAAGGCGACTGTTGTACAATAACTGCACTGTCAGTGGAACAAGAGGAAACTAATTTAAATTCATTCCCTGGCATGTAACTCTACAGACAAGTACTGGATTTACATTTTGTAAGAAGAGGTGGTTCTTTCTATAGTAGGGAAAACTCCCAACACAACAAAATCAATACATCACCCCTTCTCACCAGCACTATCTTCCTTAGCTTGCCTGCCTTGCGTTACTGGCTCTGCACCAAACTCACCATCACCTGAGTTCTGCACAGACCTTTCTAAGCATGATTCCTGGGTCTTTCCTCACTGAAACCATCTCCACATACTATTGCTCACACATTATATTTGGAAAGAAGTGCCAGCAGGCAGTTTATCTCACTGAGTCTCTGTGTGACTTCCTTTGCTCTACTTCTTTCCTACCAACCATGGCCAGTTGTCCTCCGACTCCTACCAGACAGTTCAGCCTCCCTCCTGGGCTGTAACAGTGCAGTGCCTGTAGGTCCTGTCAAAGCAACCAAGTTCCCTGGACCATCTGGGAAAACCAGGGGCTTCACTGCCAAGACCGGAACAGACAAAAATTTGGGCTGACACCAAAAAGACAGAGTTGCCACTCTTATTTTAAAATGTTTGTCAGGTATCAAAGAGATTTGCCATCACAGTCCAATTGGGGTTTTTTTTCATGTAAAGCCACCCACTGCCTCACTAAGGTGACCTCCATCTTTCTCTCAACGTAACTGCTTCTCTTCACTGTCCATTGAGAAGATTGAGGGAGCCTGGACTAACTTCAGTGGTTAGTTGGTAAGGCAGATAGTGCAAATATCCTGACTGCTCTCGTAGATGGGTTTGTGACTAAGCCCACACAGCCCAGTGGCAGTAACAGCCTTTGGATCAGGCTCAGCAGGCAATTACAGAGCCAGCACAGGGCTTGCAGACTGGCCCAAGGGACCAAGTAACTGTCCACAGCTGGGCTGCCTTCCCCCTTCCAGTAGCAGCCAGATACCTGCCTGCTAACAGCCTTCTCTCCGAAGCCGTAGCTGCAGCCGACCAAGAGACAAGGAAATGCAGACATACAAAAGCAGTCTGCAGGGAGAGTGAAACAATAGCTGAAACCAATTATGATTTGCACTTATTTCACATCAGCCCACAAGTTTCTAACAAAAAAACAACAGCCCTGACCAGCCACTTCATTCTCAGCTCTCTACTGTTCACAAAAGTTATTTGAGCTATGGGCCTGCAGGCTCAGGAGGAACTGCTCTGCGTTAAATATATACTGAGCTCACAACCAAAATAGTCTCTCTGAAGTGGTATTTTTATTGTAAACAAAAGCTGCTGAAGTTCTCACCTAAGGTTCCTTCAGACAATAGAGAAAAACTGTGTTTAGTAGTTGCAAGCAGACAAAAGGAACATAAAAATCATTAAAACAAAATTTAAATGATGGTGTTGTCTTTTAATGAGAGGATTGTGCACAAATGAGAGAGCACATTGTTCTTTCTATAAACTATTGCATGAAGAAAATTTATCTTTCAATAGCTATTAGTACAATTCAGAAATGCCATATTCTAACAAGATTATCATTCAGAAGATATGACAGATATGACAAAAAGAGTATTTTTAAACTCTGCTGGACCAAAAGAAAAGTTAGGCTGTACTTCGAAGAAAATTAACATAACATACTTGTTTATCAAATAAATGTGTGTGAACTTCCTTTTTTTTAAATTTTCATAATTTTCTAATTAGCTATGTTGACAAAAACATATTTGAAACAGAACTAATATAAATTTTAAATCATATTTCTTTTTTTTTCATTAAAAGCTTAAAGGAACAAGTAAAGTAACACAGTAAGACAAGCAAAATCATTTTAAAATTCACAAAATTTAAAACTTCAACAAAGCAACTGTCAGTGACCACCAAGGAAGGAATTTTCAGATCTGCTTTCACATACAATTGTAGGAGAGAACATCAATTACTGACCTACGTATTCTTGATGCAGAACAATCAAAACATGAACATCACAGGAATATTTGGCAGTATTTTACTGCTCATAGCTTTTTTACAAACATTCAAAAACATCAAACCTGCAATTAGTCTATTGTGTAATGTGTCAGTTTCCCAGAAAGATTCCTGTATTAATGTAGGTTTCTCTTAATTGACACTAGGCAGAATTATGCCTACAAAAGTGATCACCAAAGCAGCGCTGCTGTTCAAAGGGGGAAAAAATGGTTTGGGGGAAGAAACGGATCCCACCGCAGGAGCCACCACGGAACCGGCCCCCTCCAGCCAGGTGCTGAAGACACCTGCTCGGCAAAGTTAGGCCACAGATCTGCAGCCAGGTTGAGGATTTCTGGAAAAGCCCTGCCTGCTGGAGCCTGCACAGCTCTAGGCAAGACAGCTGCCCAGAGCCAGCTGCTGCTGGCAGAGCAATCAGCACAGCTCCCTCCCAAATATCCTCCTCTCCAAGCAACACTTGCACGCAAAGCAAGGAGCAGACTGAAACATCAGAGGACTTGTGTCCTGGCAACCCGTGGGAAGACAATGCCTTTCCCTGGAGCTCTGCAGCCCTTCCTGCCTCACACAGCCAGCCACATCCCTCGGATGCTGTGGGAATGCCTGCATTTTTCCTAAGAGGAAAGCAAAGCAGGACGAACCATCTTCATAGGCTAAATACAACCCTGGGACTAAGACACTAGCAGCCCTCTTAGATCTCCTATGCCATGTGCTTTTGAAAATCATTACCACATCTTTCAAAGAAATTAAACTCAGTAGAATTTGCAATGAACAAATAATATGGCTAATTAAATATTTGTATCTAAGCTTGAAAGCCTCAAATATTCTCGCATGACACCATGCAACTAAAAATGAAAATAAATAAATGAAAAAAGTAAAACCACATGTATTATCTAGATTTGATATCGCAAAGATACAGGAAGACACAGGAACTCAAAGGGTGAAATCTGTATCTACTGAAAAATATTATATGTTCTGATTCGATTTTTATTACATGCAAGTGTGGCCTGGTTTGGTAGTTTCAAATACTTAAAATTAAAAAAAAAAAAGAAAAAAAGCAGGAAGGCAGTTTTATATAGCTAATTAATCTCTGAACCTTCCAAGAAAATGAGAAAAGTGACCCACAAAGGTAAGGGCTCTAAAACTAACATTACCTACATACATCAGTAATTTCAATACTTTGAATTAAAGATTTTTAAAGGAACTACTTGCATACTTAAAGTTCAGTATTTGCATAAGTCTTTGCAAGATCTGAATAACAAATCAAAGAATTTGTTTCAAGTTTATCTTTAGGACCTAGAAGGCACCCCAGATACAGCACTACCATTTAAAGGTTATAACAAACTCATGGAATCAGCATGAAATTTTCAGAAAAAACCTTCACAGAATCACTGAATCACCAAGGCTGGAAAAGACCTTTAAGATCACCAAGTCCAGCCTATGACCCAACACCACCACATGGCTAGACCATGGCACTAAGTGCCACATCCAGCCTTTCCTTGAACACATCCAGGAACGGTGTCTCCACCACTTCCCTGGAAAGTCCATTCCAATGTCTAATCACCTTCTCCATGAGGAGGCACTTCCTAATATCCAACCTAAACCTCCCCTGGAGCAGCTTCAGGCCAATCCCTCTTGTCTTGTCACTAGTTGCCTGGGAGAAGAGCTCAGCCCCCACCTGACTACATCCTCCTTTCAGGTAGTTGTGGAGCATGAGAAGGTCCCCCCTGAGTCCCCTCCAGGCTAAACAGCCCCAGCTCCCTCACCCTATCCCTATAAGACTTTCCCTCTAGTCCCTTCACCAGCTTTGTTGCTCTCCTCTGGATCTGCTCCAGCACCTCAATATCCTTGAAGTGAGGGGCCCAGAACCAGACACAGTACTCGAGGTGAGGCCTCACCAGTGCCAAGTACAGGGGCAGAATTACATCCCTACTCCTGCTGGCCACACTATTCCTGATACAAGCCAGGATGCCATGGGCCTTCTGATACATTTTGATACATTTTAAAGCTTTTTCCATCCTTTAAAGGGTTTTACAATTGTTGTATCAGGAGTACTCCCCTGTAGAGAGGCTTGGGAAAAGAAAAAGGATACAGCAGAACACACAAGAATCGATCAGGCCCAGTGTGTTAGATATTGCGCATCATTTATTGATATTTCAACAGTGCTGCTGTTAATTGCACATTAAAATGCAATTATATTTTTGCTTTGTCTTCATAACTATTTTTTTTTTTAATGTGAAGAGTACTTCACTGTTTCTCTCCTCAATTATCTCCCTAGAAATGCAAGGAAACTCCCAGTTCTTTTTTCTCTCACGTTGCTAGAGAACATCTTGAAGACCACAGAAAGCATACACTAAGAGCTCAAACATTTTAAGCTGAAGAAGTCAGCATCAGTGGTCTTGAAGAAAACTAGCATTTTTGCCATGTTCATTGGTCACTAGAATCAAATATTCACTATTCTAAGGCATTGGTAACTGGTGTCAAATTTCGCTATGCAAAGGAGCTTAAAAACGTAAAAGCAAAATGCTTCTAATATTTCCATACCCTAAGTATGCAGATCTCTTTGGTATTCATGAAACAGATGTGGGGAGACTCAGCATGCAGACTCTTAGTCATGAAAACATTTTATGAGATGTCCCACAAAAGCTATTGTGAAGACTTTTGCACAGAACGGTTCTTGGAAATGTATCCAATGAAGTAAAATTAACAATAATGACAGTCTTACCTGGTCCCAGGGACAGATGATTCCTCCAAAACACATAAAGAGATATCCCATGGCAACAAGACATACCCAGACCACCAGAGAAAATACACGAAGCAGCTTCTTAAATACAGGTTCTATGCAGACAAGGATAAATATAGCAAAAAAAATTGCTAGGGCCGTTGGAACAGTTATTAAAAATGCCACATGGTCTTCAATTTCCTGGAAACAGAGAAAAACAAAAAGAAAGTTAAAAACTAATGTACTTAAAGGTCAGACAGCAATAACATACCCTAAACTGATCATGCACAGAGATCTAAGAAAGACATGGCTGATTATCAAAAGCAAAATGAATCAAAAGAAGATTTATTTCACTGTAAGAAGCTGTTATTTCAAGTATTAACTTCATAAACAACTATTAGCCACACTACTGCATGGTACTTCTTTTACAAAATTAAGAAATTGAAGCAGATTGAGAAAACTGTCAACCACAATACAGAAATGTACCAGGCCCATGAGACTGAGAAATGTAAGAGGTAAACTCAATCTACAGAAGCAGCACAGCCTTTCAGCTGTGGAATTCAAGAGATTGCTCTGATTACTGTGGTTTTCAGGTGAAATTCAAGCATCCCCATTGAAGACTGCAGCTGTCAGAATGCCTCCCATATCAACTATGTGTCCATAACTCCATAGAAGCCTCTCTGACAGTGATATTTGCTAGGTACTATACATTTTGCTTCTGTTCAAAGCATTTATCTGGAAAGACGGGCTCTAGATTACATATATACATGTTCTCCTAGCAACTGCTTACTTCAAAATGTGCAAAAAGCACCCAGGGCAAGTATTAGAATCTAACTTCAAGTGAAATTCAGATATAAGCAATTTTTAAATTTATTTACAGAACTTATATATAAGTTACTAAACTAATATATTTAAATTATCTAGTGATAAATGCATTTAAAAAGAATCTTTTTTTAAAATTTTATATTCGAGTATGTGTTCAAAAGTTTCTCTGGTACAACAGCACTATATCAAAGTCTGGTCATAGGATCCTTAATCATCCTGGCAGCTGTTACCAATTTTAACAGCTTCATTTGTAGCAACAAGGATTGTAAAAGCAGGCCCAAAAGGCTACTGTTGCAACAGTATAAAATCCTTCACTAACCACACAGCTCCAAGCAGAAAAGCCTTGAATCCATTTATTCATGCCGAGTAAAATCTTGGGAACAATCTGAATGTACCTATTTTAAGATGTGTAAGACATCTAGGCACAAAGAAATAACATTTCTTTTCCCCTAGTTTTGTAGTTGCTTCCTTAGTGGCCTGATAGATCTTGTGTATTCGTTGGTTTTCAACTTAAATTCTTAACATTTTATTTAAAAGCTTTTTGATGTGACTTTTTCTCCTTTCTTGTAAGTGTCTAAGACTCACTGCAGTTGGAGACAAGCTAAAAATGTATAAGTGAATTTGTAGATTTAAAGAAAAATTACAAATGCTGCCATTAGTTTTTTGTTTGGTGTCCTTTGGCTTTGTTGTTTGGGGTTTTTTTGTTGTTGTTGGGAGAGTGTTTTTGTTTGTTTTGTTTTTTCATTGGTTTGGTTTGCTGGCTGTTGGTTGGGTTTGTTGTTTTTTTTGGAGGGGTGGGTCTGTTTTGTTGTTGTGGTGGTTTTTTTTTTCCCCAAAAATCTATAAGGAGACACTTGCTTAAGGTTCTTTCCTCCTCTTCTCCTCAGACGTGTTTGGTCTTGCTTGCAGTCCTGCCCACAGGCACACTGCACATTGCAACACCCACCTGCTGCACCAGACCCCCTCTGCCCACATCCCCCCACTGCCAGTCCAGCATCACCTCTGCCCCACACAGGGCAGCCCCCACCAGAAGCCACTCGCACACAGAACCCCACTCCCAAACCTCCACAGATCACTCCCGCATTCCTCTTCCATAAGAAAAGGAGAGGACAAGCAGAAGACCTCTGCAGAGCAGGTTATCTTTCACCTACTCTACCCTGCCTGACAACAGGCACCTCATCTTTCAACTCTTCTTATTTTTCCTTCCCTTGTAAATTTGCAAAGTCACATATTTCAGCAATTATTATTGCAGTACCAATGATCAGGACATAAACAAGAGAAACTTAAGAGATGGTGCTAACTTTGAAGTGCACTCATCTTCCAAACATTATATACCCACATTAAGGTTTTCAAGCACTCATGTGGACATACTGAAAACAATTGTATGGGTTTAAGGCAGGCCCAAACAATTCTTAGGCCTAGAGGTAAATGTCTGCATGAGTACAGAGCTGTATGAAGGAAGATACATGCAAACTTGCACAGTAAGAGAAAAAATATATAACCTAACTAGCATCAGTAAGAGCTACTGATTTATGTCTCTGAATTTTGTGATTATATTTTTTTTAATCATTCCCATCTCTGCAATTTGTTTCACCCAATTAACTTTGTAGTGTTACAACCAACATTAGCCCAGGAAACATGCAAAGCATTTCACTTCAGCCTTTGACTTCTGCACTTCCAGGTGGAATTGCAAAACTTGTGTTAGAAGGTCAGAGAAATTAGTCCCTTCCCTGGTGACAGGACAACATTCTGTTCCTTGCACCCATCTGTCAGCAGGCAAGGTCACAGCACTGAAGGAACCTGCAAGTTCCTGGAAGGAGCTGAGACTCAGAGAAACCACAGATTTAAATGATGGCAAATCGGTATTTCAACGATAACAATCATGCTACAAATACACCAGTGAGAATATCCACATGCACTTCAACAACACATTTCGGTAAAAAAAAATTAAAAAAATACAAGTATTGTGCTTTCTAGGACAATCTTGCTTCATAACAAATCAACAATACTTAGATTTCAGTTTAGAGCATACATATGGTCACACAGCTACGTATTTCTATACGTATCCTATAATTAAATCAATCTATCAAAATGTTTGTTTGACATTAACAGCTGATCAGTCTGCTTCCTTTCTTTAAGTGTAGACAACACTTAAACAAAACTTGAATCGCAACATTTAGCTGAGCCGTTTTGATCACAAAATCCAAAATTTTATTTCTGCTTTCTCCCCATTTCTGGTTGGCTATTGTGCAATTTTGCATTTTGTTTTGATGTCAACATACTCAGGAAAAAAAAACAAACACAACTACAATGTACCAGAACCTCACCCCAGGTAACCAAATGCAACCTCCCTGGCCACAGTGGGATGTCACATCTCTGAGCTGACTACACAGCAACCCGCTACCAATACCACAAGCTGCTTGCATTACACTGTACTCTGTGTGAATTCTGAAGTAACATTGAAAATGTAAAGACAGAATAGTATACACATTAGACAAGTTAAAAATATATGAGAAAACAATCGCTATTACAATTTGAATACTTCCCAGAAGGATTCCCAGAAAGGGAGATTTTTCAGTCTTCCCTATAAAATACACAGTAATGTCAGGTAAACAAAAGCAGGCTGTGTGAGGCAGGGGCTTATTTTGGAAACTACTTTTAGCAATATTTTCCTATTACTTCAGAGGAACTGCAGGCTTATGAAATGGTAACTTCCAGAACAGGACACTTAAAACTTTGGCTTCCTGATCCATATTTGCAGCCGTCACGTGTTTTGAGTAGGTTATGCAATGATGGACACAATACCTTAAGGCTAACTGTTCTGTTTCCCAAACCGTTTCTCAAGGAGGTGGGGAAAAAAATCCTCAAAATATTTCCCTTCATTTTTTGTTGCTAATTCAGAAATTAAAATACACTAGAGGTAATAGAATTAGACTATCAGTATGACACTTCTGAACATAATGCTTAAATCTGCAGTACATTGATCCTGCCTGACAGCTCTGTCTTCCTGAGTGTTTTCTATCTTGCTGTCTTTTAATTACTGAAGAAATTAAAAAGTCTACTGCTAGAAATTTTTCAACCCCCCATAAATTCTTCAGAAGTGTGCAATAATCTTATCACCACTGAACTCTGAAGTATCACTTTCACTCATCTTTCCAAAGCTCAGAACCTTCTCTCATTCTACATCGTGTTCTTTCCTTTTCCAGATAACGTCATGCCCTCAGTTTAATTTTAAACAGCAAAGCTGCTGTAGAACACTTCACTGTTTTATACAAAAGCATAGAGCTTGTCGGAGTACTCCATAAAAAAATGAACAAACAAGCATTTATAATACTGGGTTTAGCATAAAATCTTTTACCATGGTTCCTCATTCTTTTGGTATTTTTTCCTTTATCCTTTTCATCCACTGGAATTTGACAGCAGTCTGTACACAGAGAAATCCTGCTGGGATCTGAGAAACCACACGGTTTGAATTAACTCAAACAATTTACCATAGTAAATTCCTACTAAAATCACTTTTTCCTGGGATCAATAAAACATTTTCTAAATGTAAATATAAAAACAAGTGATTAATATTCTTTACACATTAAAACTAGGCATGATTCCATACATCCATTTTCAAAAAGGTTGAAAGTTAAAAAATGTTACAGGGCTCAAGGATTACTAACTTAATGACTTCTCTATCAAAACAGGATGCTATCTTCCTTTAACCAAACTAACTGCCTGAGTGCATCTATAGCAAAGACTGCCCATTTCTCCTGTAAACCCTGTTCCATGACTTGAGAGAATCAAAATTATTTTCAGGAGACGTAACACCAGCCTTCCTTTTGTGAAAATGGACAGCATTTCTATTCTCTAACACCTCAAAAAGTAGTCCTCTACAAACCCAAAAAGCTGCAAAAGTCTTCAGGCTACTAGTGACTCTTACCCCATGGTTTATATTTTAGTGAATCTGCTTATGGCTGACTGCACTGTGTGCCATCTGCCAGACAGCTGGAAAAATCTCCCTTTTCTCAGGAGGTGCCGTGTCCCACTCCTGGCCAAGTAGCTGTACGGCTTCATCTAGGACTTCATAATTTAGGGCAACAACTGGAAAGTTTTGGCCCACCATCTCAGATTTCTTTTCCATCAATTCTATCATTATTAGTCCATCTTGACTTCAGAAATGGCACAGTGTCTTTAAGGCCTGATGCTGCTTCCAAGAGCACACAGTATCTTCTGGATCCACAACTAAGAAAAATCCCTCTGCCTTCCATGCCCATCATTTATCTTTCATAACACAAAGCTTTGCTTGTTTTTCTTGCTTAGCTGCCTCGTTAGTAGCTTTCTCAAGTGACTTTTTTTTAAAAAAAAAATCTTTTATTGAGCTTTGTGCAAGACGTTCAAGGACACTAGAAGAAAATTAATTAAACTGTACCTTTTAATCAGACTATCTTAAAGTTTGTGTCAACTAAGCTTTCGATTTTCGCTGAGGCCTTTTGTAATTGCATGCCCAGATTTTTTCCCTCTGATTCAGCATTCCCTGTTTGGCTTGGTAGATCAATGGTAACAGCATCAGGCTCAAATCCAGTTGTTTCATGATGTCTGTTGTCTTGAAAAATTAATTTCTCCCTATTAATGAGTCTGATCTGCAGTCTACACTTGCTGTTAGCACACAGGGACATTTGGCTTCTCATTAGCCCACAATCAGTCCAGCAATTTGCACGTAACACGTATCAGGTAATTCTGACCAGCATTAAAACTGCAAAGCTGCTGTGTGATGTCGTATAAAACCAGCAAAAGGCAGTTCCGCATTCATGGCCAGATTCTAGATAATTGTGTATTTGTTACACTTTTGTGACACTATTAAAGCAGTAAGTCTTCATTCAAATCCTTCAGATGACATTCTTGTCACCTGGAGTCTTTCCTCAAAGTTGAAAGTCATGAACAATGTTCCCTGTAAAATTCTCCCTGTATAAGAAGTGTGGCATTTTGCAAAAGTGCAATAGTTCAGCTGAAATCAACAGGAACTGTCCTTTAGAGGATCTATCCAAGTTAGCACACAGGACTAATACCCATAACACAGTGACCAACCATGTCCATATTGTGAACACCCTTCTGACCATCCACATGCTTGACTATAGTGCCAACCACTTTTTGCCAATGGATTATTTTTAGCAAGTCCAAGTACATATAGATGTTGTTCATCTTCTCACTTACTCAGCAGAAAACAATGCATCCAGATTTTTCCATGTTTCCCTGATAGCTACGAGTGAACCTCACCTGTCCCAGTGTCGTAGGAATGACATCAGGAACACATCATCAGGATGTGATGACATCATCAGGAACACAAACTGACATGCCAGAGATCACTGATTTCTCTGCATAATACAAAAATATCAGACCTCACAGAGGGTTTGGAAAGGCTTTTTGGAGGTGCTGAGGAAGAGCTGAAGCCCACGGCTGCTGTGTAAGTAACACTGACATAAGGAAGGTTAAAAGGAAAGTTCTGGAGGCAAAATATTTCTTGCTAGTGAAGAAGCAGAGAACTAAGGTAGCATTCCCAGAAATGTTTCCAAAACGAGACAGGTTGACAAGCAAAAGTTCAATAAGCAGCTAAAAAAAATTATTAAAAACGGAATTCAAAGAAAGGGAAATTTGGGGAATATGGATAGAGCCTCTAGTAGGTGGCTGGGCTTAATCTAAACCAGAAAAGAATGTGTTTGCTGGCACTTCAAAGGTCATAGGAAAACATTCAAATTGAAGAGGTTATAGAAACATATTAAGTGTTTTAAGAGAAGCAGTAATGTCATGGAGACCTGCAATCCTTAACTAAAGGAAAGGACAGAAGTTGATTAAACTCAAGCAAGAGGGAAACAGCAAAGAAAATCCAGAATAGACAGACTCTCTTTTTCAAAATTTTGCAGAGAAATGAAACACCCACATGAATGTACACAATCTTCTATATAAACACTAAAAGCCTAAGACGCTAGATGGAAGAACTAAAATGCCTGTTGTTAAAACAATGTAATTTACACAATAGTCTTACTGAAAACTTGGTGGAAAAAAGACCATCAGCAGAATACTGAAAAAGCAGAAAAGCCTGAAAGCCAGTCACTTTAGTAGGGACTGAAGAAAGGCTTGTATTAATAAACTAGGAGAATCAACAAATAGCATAAAGTCCCTGTGAACAAAAAATCTGGGCTGGACAGCCAAGGCTTATCAAACAAGGTCATCCAACCAGGATGGCAACTATTTGATATTCTATGAAATGTAGAGATAAGAAAGGCTGTCAAAGCCTGGGGTAATGGGTGCAAATTGGAGCATAGGAGGTTCAAGGTGAATATCCGAAAAAATTTGTTTACTGTAAGAGTGACAGAGCACTGGAACAGGCTGTCCAGGGAGGTTGTGGAGTCTCCTTCCCTGGAGACATTCAAAACCCACCAGGATGCGTTCCTGTGTGATGTGCTCTAGGTGACCCTGCTCTGGCAGGGGGGGTTGGACTAAATGATCTTTAGAGGTCCCTTCCAACCCCTAGGATTCTATGATTCTATGAAAGAAGAAAACACAACAGGTCAAGGGATACTTCAGTGGCTCCCAGCTAGACTGGCTACAGATCATAACAACAGATGGAAGCTGAGACCATTGTTACACAGCTGAAAAAGAAAACCTATAAAAAAAAAGCACCCATTGAAAAAAAAAAAAATAAATACTCAATCTGATCTCAAGAAGTGGAAAGAACCTGGTTCATAAAATATTACTATTAAGGAAGCACTTCATAAAGATGACAAAGCTTGTTAAGCAAACAAATAAAAAACAAAACTCAAACACTAAAACTGAAAGGGAAGGCTAAAAACTTACAGACTAAAACCTTTGTAAGTGGTCTGAAGACACTATAAAATTCAGAAGCACAGGCCAAAAGCTATTCAGTTCCCAAAAACTACTTGAGATAGACCAAACCAAAACCAGAATGCCTGAACAGCCAAGAAGTGAAGCTTCTAAAAAATAAATGAAAGGGGATAATAAAAAGAACCATAAACTTTTTCAGGATTAATACAAAGCTCAGTAGTGAAGTCCAAGAAAAGAGCTTAAGAAGAGTATAGACGTAAGTAGTATTTTAGTTTTGAAACTTAATCAGGAGTTGGCAGCCTGCTGAAGGACTTATATGTAAACAGATGATGTGGGTATTAAAAAGAACAGTTAAAGAGGAGCAGACTGTAGTAGAAAGGGCTTGGGTTTTTTTTAATATATCTGTGGGGCAATTCTCATTCCAGAATATTCTATAAAGGGAGAGCACATCAGAATATCTGTCTCAAATTGAAGTCTCAGCATAAGGCACTACAGACAAAAGAAAGAACACGAAATGTAAAAAGAATCACCACCAATCTGGCTTCACCAGAAAGGGCCAATGGGACTCAAAAGGAGAAAGAGCTAAAACTGTAGTAACACACAATCTTCACCCAAAAATGCCAAAGTATCCAAAGACAGGAATGTGATGTGATGCTAGTCTCTCCTGGGATCCCTCTCAAAGACTACGGGAGGTACCAGTAGGCCTGGTATCTACGCTGGGAAAATGTGTTAAAAACAAAGGTCCCAAAGTTCCCACAAAAGTCCTCAGGGATCCTAAGGTATATGTTGCTCAGCATATCCATAAACGATTTGGAAAAAGAAGTGAATGGCAATCTGACAAAGATGAGTGCAAACTATGAATAATTATAAAGGGATCTTATAATAGTCTCTCCCGAGCAAAAAATGGCAGATGAATTTCAGTGGAGATGTATGTGAAGTGATGCAGCCCAGACGAAACAATCGTAACTCTATCCACGTGACAGCAGGCTCTTGGTTGACTATCAACACCTAGAAATTGAGAAATTCAGTGTCTATCAGAGGTAGATCCAAGAAGACATTACTTTGGTGCTCACTAGCAGTCAAAAACAAGCCCAAAACTCAAAAAAATAATAGGAAAAGAATAAATTACACAGAACTCCATGATGCCACCTCAATGTATGATGAACAGCATAAACAATTCTGGTCCTGCTACCACCAGCACAACCCAATTAATACAAAAGAACTAGAAAAAATAGGCATTCAAGGATGGTCAAAGCTGCAACACAGTGGCTAGATACTGATGGAGAAACATTTGTTTTTTAAGGTTTCTCTCCTCTGCATGGAGTGAGCACAACTATCCTCTGACACAGCCCTTCTGATTTTTAAGCAGTGTCAATCTCAGACCAACAGGGAACAACCTCCCCTTGAGCTGCTTGCATTCAAATGCGTAGCCAGGGAACCCACAAGCCTGTGGACGTTTCTGCTGTACTGCATGCCATGGGATAGAGGACAGACACCCAATCCCTGCCAAAAATATAATCAGCAGAATCAGGGGGAGTGTGCTTGCATATTTTACGTACACAAATACGCCTACTGCAAACTCCATGCACCCAACCAGAATGGTGAGCAGCTTTTCCTATTCCTTTATACATCCTCATATGTCACATGAGCAGTTTTATCTCTCTTCATTTATTTTCCATTGATTTTTATCCTCTCATCTTCCTAATCACAAGGCATATAAAATCTGACGGTGCATACAACCATTTATTTAATAAGCCGGGGTGCACAGGGCCCACAGCAAGTCAGGGAACATGAACGTAACTATCATGCCTTTTGGTCAACCAGCATCATCTCAGTCTTCTCTCAGGCTGGCAATTACCAAAAGTAGCTCTACTCTGAGACATTTAAGTCTCTGAAAAACAAGAGGGTCCAACCCAGTTACTAGTGGCTACAACACTCAGCTGGTGCACTTATAAAATTGTCCTATCTAATGACACTAGCTGGCAGCCACAGAAGATAAACCATGTCCCAGAGAGCAACTGCAGTTAATTACATTCTGCTCCCTGAAGAAGAAGTCTGAGACAATACACAGCAAAGCAAGCAGAAGCGTGTACTTTGATGAAACAAATTATTTCAGACTCCAGAGGTACTTAGCACCTACTCATATAATTCAGATTATTTTTCATGTAAATGTAGTGATCAACATGTCCTTCTTGCATGCTTTATTCTACATGTAGCGGTTCTGAACTCCTCTCCAAAAATGTGTGTCTAAAACTTAGTTTAGCTTGTCTTTCAGATGTTCTCAAAATCCTTCCTCCTCTTATCATCAAAATAATCTTAAAGGAACTCTCCAATAAATAATCTACTGTTTATGCAATAGCCCAAAATGTGGACACATGAAGATAAACTGAGTAAAACACTTATGAAAAATTGATGCTTTGCATTTAAATATATTCAAAATATGTCATTGTTGAAAGATCTCCATCAGTTAAACATTTTAGATAATACATTGCTTCACAAGACTCAGAGACAGGTTTTTCAGATTAGCTGCACTGTAACACACATTAAAAGTGAAATTATGGCCCTCCTTGTACCCATTAAGACCCATGGAAATCAGAAATACTGAAGTACTCATTTGATTCTTTGAGCTATTAAATACTGACAGTTCCGTACTTTGGCTGTCACTTTTAAATCAAAGCTAGAAGGTGGCTTCTCTTACCACTTCTGACATAATAGCTTGAGAATCTGGCTGTAATCAAGAAAAAATGTCAAGACAGAACTTGCTTAAAAGCAAGCATCATAAAACTTGAACAAGGGAGCATGAGAGTTTCAGTACATGAGGAGAGAGTTGAGCTACCACCCCTGGAGACATCTAAGAGGACAGATGTGGTGCAAGGTGACTGGGTTTAGTGTTGGACCCTGCAGCGTTAGGGGAGTGGTTGGACTCGATGATGTTGAATGTCTTTTCCAACCAGAATGATACTGTGATAATGTGATACTGTGATTTTAAAGTTTATTTTAACAGCCTCAAAGGAGAGGTTTAATTGAATATTAGGAAAAATGGATTCACCAAAAGGCTTACCAGGTAGTGGAACAGGCTGTCCAGGGAATTGGTTGAGTCACCATCCCTGGAGGTATTTAAGAGATATGTAGATGTGGTGCTCAGGGACCTAGTATAGTGGGGAACTTGGCAGTGTTAGGGTGCTGGTTGTACTTGATCATAAGGGTCTTTTCCAGTATAAATGATTCTAGGATGAGAGCAGCAGCACTAGCAAACAGGTGCTGAGCCAGGTTGAAAGAGTATCTGCTCTCCTAACACAACTCACAAGAGAAATAAGGTGTTCGAGTCTTCAGCCTGAATTCAGACTTGCTGAAAAAGGAGCTGGGGGAATCTAGTCTTCCTAGGATTTTCCTACAGGGCTGAGAGAAGTACTAGCAAACTGGGGACGTGGATGGGGAAATTTTACCATGAAAGGAAGGACAGCAATCTTACTTATCCAGTCAGTGGGCAGGTCCACTGTGCCATGTTATCGTATTTAGGTTATTCAAGAGACCCCATAGCACACAGTTCATCTGCCTGAGGAAGGAGGTGGAAAAAGCAAGTTTTGCAAACCCAGTGAATGGTTAAGAAAAGCCATCAGTCCACACTGGAACCACTGGACTATCCAATGACTGAAAACCAGACTGATAGCACCTGAAGATACCAGGGTAACATATTCAGGCCAGAGCACATGTTACCCCAGCTGCCTTCTGGAGCACACTGGGCATACAATCAGAAGCCACTGCCTCTAGAGCACGAGGTTAGAGAAACTTCAAAACTGGAAAAACGGATGGTGGAAGAAGTGGATGCTCAGACAACACACCTGAGGGCAAAGCTGAGATGCCAGTGGTGATGGGTGCTGCTTTCTCTGCTTCTACCCAACACACGCCTGGAACAGGTTCTCACCAGGAACAGCAAGGAATTTTATATAATGTAGGCACCACTAAGAACAAGAGTTCTGTTTAGAGACAAGAGATAAAGAAAATGTTTCTATACAGATTGGAGAAACAGAAAACTGAGAGGATAAGTGTGGAGACAGCCTCACACTCCTCTGCACAGATGGTGTAATAGTCTCTTGAATATTCTGCATCATCTGAATAAGGTTCCGTGTCCGGAGGTTGCTTATTCAAGATACAAAAATAAAAGGTCTAGAGAATAAAATGTGTGGAGCTGTTTTTTTTTCAGTAGAATTGGGACTGGTGCTCAAAGAAAAAAAAACAGAATACAGGGAAAAAGGGCAGAACTGTGCTAATTCACTTATTCTGGGGTCCAGATCCTCGGAACCAGACATTTAATCTGTTGGCATCTTCTCATTGTCACGTATCAATATGGCTTGAGCTGACTCAGTTCTTTCTGAAAGAAGCAGCAGCCACTGTAGCAGCACTTAGCTTGTCTGGGATCACAGCTTGCCTATGGTTGCGGATGGCGGCACAGGATGAAACACTACAGGTGTTCAGCTGCACTTTGTTCCCACAACACTGGCACACTCAGCTGCTCAAGAGATCTGCAGATCACTCCTATCTGTGTTACATGTCCATGCAGCCAACAGCCTGGAGTGATGCACGGTGCAGTCTGGAAGATTCCAATGACTGCTACTGTGATAACAAGGACTTTTCTTATTCACATCATAAACATAGGAACTGTGATCTCTGGTTAATGATCTTAATCTAGGAGATTTCTTAGGTTCAACCAAAGAAACCTATTCACCGTTTTTTTAGGAGTTTTAAGATCCCCACAAATGGGTCAGATATCTGTCCACAATAAGGAAACTGAAAACACTTTTAAAAAAAAATTAAAGGAAGATAAACAGACAGGTATTCGCAGGTCCATGACAGATCCACTATAAAGTTGCCAATACATGATTTGTGAATCCACATACCCGGCTTGATGCTGATAAAGACAGTAGACAATCGTAGCCCAATCCATCACCTGTCTTATTCCCAGTGCACCACAGTAAACACCAGCTCTAGTCAGTATGTTATTTGTCATTTTTTGTCAGCTGCGGTAATCATTAGGAGTTGTGGGTCCACCATTTGAAGTCACAATTTGTGACATTAAATAAGCTTTCCATTGTCAAGGTATCCATAGAACTTTAATTTATGAAGATTACAGTTCAAAGCCAAGTATTTTTCCAACATACTCATACCTATGGTTTTACCTATGGTCTTATTCAGCATTCAGATTATTCAACATGAGGGGTGAAACAAAGGTATGCAAAGTGAGGTTGCCACCAGCATCTCATTATCTTGATTGGTCTCTGTTGCCAGGCTTGTTAGGGACTGGCAAATGAGACAAGCTTTTAGCATCATTACAAGCAACCACAGATGTACTGGGAGCATCATTAGCAAATGAAACAAGAAAAGGATCAGACTGATGTAGCACTGAGGAATGAAACCAGACACAAAGCATTTCCTGCTTCAGACAGGAAGATGTTACAACCTATATGGTCCTGACTAAAGAGGTAACACTGTCCACAGACGTCATGCTCAGATGACCAAAGATACTACTGGAAGGAATCTTTGACAGGGACAGCAATAAACAAAGACCATATCAAATAGCCAGCAACTATAACTGGAAGAATATATTGTAATATCACGGTGCCTAGAGACAAGAAAACCAAAAAATTAGAAAGATAGGATTTCCTCATGGAACATTTTAATAGAGGACTTGAAAGCACAACTGCATGCTCAACTATAACTGGAATTATGGAAATAAAAGGCATTATAAATACACTAATGTTTGTTTTGAATTCTTCCTCATCTTGGTAGTAGCAATAATCTGCCAGAATGAGTTTAAGAAGAGGTAGGATACCTCCTGGGCACAACAACCACAGCATCAAGCTTGCAAACAACCTTGTCTCTGCTTGTTCTTCAATTAGTGAGGATTTTCCTACTTCATTACCTTTGCAGTAACTCAGCTTTCTTTTTGGAGGAATGGATATGCTGGAGATTAAAATAGTGTAGCAGATGCTTTGGCTTACTTTCAGCCTGCAAGGATTCCAATGAATGCTTTCAGACCTTCAGTATTCTTGGACTTTGGGAAGATGGTGTTTTTGAACTAAAAAAGCTTTAAATTTCACAGGGCTGATCTCAAAAAATTCCTAAAATTGGGAGTAGAAGTGAACGTACAATATCACTGTATTATTATTCTATGCAATTAGGCTATAACAGAGCATCTCATGAATAGGGATATAACGTCTCCACAACATCAGCATGATGACCCTTTGGTGTGGGTGGACGAATTTTTCAGATCCAAGATACTGATGAGAACATTACCAGAGGCATGCAGCAGATGTCCTTGTACAGACACCTAATCACTTGAGACACTGCAATGAGAATGATGGAACATGTCTTCCAAAGGTACTTTTTCTACATGGAACTGAAGACTTTTCTCCCGCCTCCCCTCTTCCAGGATGAGATTCTGATCGTGGAAATCTAGAAAGGTTTGGCTGATGTCCATTGTTTTTACCAGAAGCAGTAAGGATTTATTTTAGACAGAGTAAGACCAATTAGAGGGAGGGAGGATTTGCTGTCCTCCTGAGCAAGGGTCCAAATAAATGGCACCCCCAATTCAAACCCCAGGAGGCTTACAGGCCTCTTCTGATCCTCTTCTCTTCACATAGAGACAGTCCCCTGTTAGCCAGGTTGACAGCTAAAATCTCAAAATGTGCTCCTTCAGAATGAGACAGCTACCTCTTCTTCCATGCAGAATCAGCTGAAGGTAAACTCAGTCAGTCTGATGTCAGAAAATCAGTTCCTGCAGAACGTACATCTGCCATGTTGAAGGTACACCTCCCTAGTTAATTGTACTCCCCTTTAAGAATTATTGCCTACTCTCACTTCTGCTATAGAAGGTATTTGGGCACGTCAGTGATACAGGTGTGAAGCCAACCTTTAGCTTCTTGGATTGGTGAATCAGTAAAAAGGTTCAGGAATCAAAACTGAGCCTACCAGCTTGATCTTGAACTTGCAGGAACTTTAAAGAAGTGATTGAGGGGGACAAATAATAGCTCTGCTCCACAATAATTACGCAGCTTACCCAAAGCCATCTCATGGTGCTTTAGAAGAGAGAAGGCATGAGAATGCAAATGATACCAGCAAGAAACACGCAGTTCCACATCAACGTCAACACATCAAGAACCACATCTTAAGAGCTTCACAAGATCACATGCAGCAGCAAGGATTCAAGAGACAGAGTAGTGATAAACACCACATAGCAGGGCTGCAGTCTTTGAGCTAGGGGCATGGGCCAGTCTAAAAGAAAATAGATGTATGTCTGGCAGCACATTGGTGGACCCTGAGTTTTGGGAGAAGGGACAGAAAGAAGATCTTGACGTGATTAGGTCTTCTCCCACCAACATCACAAGTGCTAAAAGATTCTGATGTCCCTGAACTGTAGGTTTTTACTGAAGCCTCCAACTATGGACTGGGCACTTTTTATGTCTAGAAAATACATGGATAAAGGAAAGTTATGGCCTTCCAATAAATGGTATAATTTTGCTGTCATACCTGTTTTCAGGCAGTTTTATCTGACCACGTAAGGAACATAACATCACAACTGCAGATATTTCAGATACATTCACATTTTACACTATGAATTTAAAAACTGAGGGGGTTTTTTCTCTTACAAATTGCAGTTAAAATGCATATGCTTGGGCCAGAGACAAAACTGTTCTAAATACCACTAAAAATGGACTGTTTTTCATACTAAAAAGGGAGAGAGGGGCAAATAATGAGTTTGCCCTACATAGTATATTGAAAGAACAAGACAATAGCCAGACAGAAAATGAAGCCAATCTCTGGCATTTCTAAGCACTGGAAGGCTTTCACAGGTTTGGGAAAATAATTTACTCTCTATTGATTAAAGCAGAAGCTAAACACAGATGACTGATCTCAGTTTGCCAGTTTTCAGTTCATGCCAGGTACAGAAAAATACAGAAGATATTTTGACACAGCAAATTCAAAGGCTGATACTATCACTGCATTACTTAAAGGTCCAAGCTTTGAATGGTCATCTTTCAAGCAGACTTTGGGAGTCGTATATCTAGTGTTTGAGAAGATAGGAGTGCCTAATTCCATAATAAGTCAAAATCACAACATTTTTCTCAAACAAACAAAAGCAAAATTGCCCAAGAAACCTCTCTCAGTAACAACAGCAGCATATTGGCTGAAAGAAAAGTAATCAAATTTCCAGGCACACTTTCTAAGTAATCTTGTTTACTGTAATTTTGCAAGAGCTTTTATAAATTTTTCATATTAAATCAGGAAAGTTACAGTTCATATTCTGACAGGTTGAAATAGCTGAGTAAGTGGTATAGATCCCTGTGTGGTTGCCTGTGTTTGGGAACACTTACAAATGCATTGCCAAAAAAAAAACCAAACAAAAAAGCCAACTCAAACATCACAGTGATACAGTGTATCAACTGAATAAAAAAATTAAACAGAAGGAAAGCCTCTCACTTCCATTGGTTTCAGGGATTTTTTAAGAAAGCCTAGAACATAAAAATGGTTCATGCCTCACAAACATCCATTTTTTTCTGAACAATGTCTGATCCATTCCACATTCTAAGCCTTCTTTGAAGTGCAAGTGAGAAATATGAATCAAGTGTTACGGTGAGTCATTTTGGAGTTTTATTTCCACAACAGGCTTAAGTAGTTTTCGGTAAAATCTCAACCGCTTCGTATGAAATCTAAAAGGAAACAACGGTTAAAGAAGATTTCCTTTAACTTCATATGCACAACACAGACGTACACAGAACTAGCCCATTTCACTTCCATTGTGCCTCCTTCATAAAACTGCATCTTCCGTCACAACAATCGCATACCTACTGGGTGTGCACAATAGAGACAGGGATATTGATACTGGCTCTTGCGGCTCAGACACTCATAACTGCTTGCCCTTACTATATCATCAGGGCCCCCCAAAAAAATGACTAAGATTTCACAGCTATATAAAAAGAGCATTCTTTATTCAGGTGCAAGAGAAACAGATCTAAAACTTCAGGAATATTTTAATCACAAATGCAACCAGTGCTAGACTGTAATAAAACGCTTTTAGGTGAAACTCTGGGCAGGGCTCCAAAGGATTTTGCCCAACATCCTGTGCCTGAAGGCAAGCTTTCTCTCTGCCTGAAGTTACTTTCATCCGTTGACTGGAAACTTTAAGGATGAACCCCACCTCTCTCTCCACTCACCCGTCCAGTTGTTAGCCACAGGAAGATAAAGGCTCAGGAAAAAGGTTTTAAAAGCATTTTTTTTCCTCTTCCGGTATGTCTGGAATTCCAAATGCAGACTCAACTATAAAATTCACTCTTTCTAAAGCCTAGCAAGACTCAGCCAGCTCACAGTTTTGTTTCCATAACTTTCAGCAGTCCTTCTATCTGGGTCCAGTGTTATGCCACCATTATTGTGAACGATTTACCTCAAGAAATGGAATTACAAAAACAAGCATGTGCAACTTAAAAACAAGCTGCAGATCACACCATGACCGAAAGGTATGACATTTAGCCCTGAACACTGTGAAGCCCAATTCTGCTGCCTTGACCGTAGGCAAGTATGATGGACCTCTTCATACCTAACTATACCTTAGCCTTTGTGTCTGACAGACTTCCATTTCCATCATTGGCCCCTTCAGCCCTGATGGACAAGCACCAAAGTTAATACACCAGAATGAGACAAGGTATTGAGCCTGTATTTTGCACAGAGTTTCAAAATTGAAACATTTAGGCGTTAAACAACTGAATTATAAGCATCACCAATACTAGCTTCACATTAGCTCTTTTATAAATGTTCTGCATTCAATAGGAATGGCACTTCAAAAAAAAAAATAAATTAATACAAATCCCAAAATGAAATAAACTACAAATAAACTCTGAATGTAGCTAATCCTGCCAGCAGTTCCTTCAGTTTTTAGGACACAAGTTTGGTCGTAACAAGCAAGAATGCAGGATTCCCTGTCGGTTGAAGCAAACACTGTTATGTGCAGTGCCTTTATAAGAGAACCCATTAGATTCTACTAACCTACTCATCCTTGCTCTTAGAGATCACTAGCTCTATCAATTAAACATTAAGCTTTCCAGAAGACTGAGATTTAAATAAAAAAAACCCTAAACAAAACAAAAATAAACAAAAAAAAAAACCAAAAAAGAAAACCAACTAACCAAACAAAAAAAAACAAACAAACCAAAAACCCCGAACAAACAAAAAAAACCCCAACAAACCAAAGCCAAACCAAAAGGTAAAATGTCTGAGACCCCTCAAATCCCGATTCTTCACTTCAGAAGTACACAGTCACGCCAACAGCCTGCCTCCCATCCCTTACAGCAGGGAAACTCTGTAAGGAGCAAGAATGTTACTGCCCTCTGCAGCTCTTCCCCTGCGCTCACCGCCAGGGCAGAACATCACCCATCTCTGGGTGAGACCCGCCGGTACCCGCTGACATCTGCCGCTCTGACTTGTTTTTCCTACCCAAGGCTGGCAGCCCCGGGCTGGACATGCGGGAAAGGTGCCCGACCGACCGAACTCCCACCTTCCTTCCAAACGAAGGCTGCGCTGCCCCGAAACCTTCCTTGAGAAAAACGGGTCAGGCGCTAGAAAAATGGTGAAATGAAGGCGAGGGGGGGACGGGAGGAACAGGGAGCGAGCGGCCCCCGCTTCCTTGCCATTAAAAAAAAGAAATGTTACTTCACATACTGTTACGGGCTGCATTTGAACTCTGCCACTAAAAGGCCAACACGGCTGAGCTGCCAGTTGGAAGGGAGCAGAGCCAATGAATT
>NW_009952435.1:511861-565458 GCF_000747805.2 Chaetura pelagica
GGGAGGGAGGGACGGGGGGACAGGCGGCCGGGGGGCGCGTCCTGTGCGGACCCCGCGCCCTGCCCGACCCCCCTTCCTGCCCGACCCCCCTTCCCGTGCGGGGGGGCAGCGCGTCCCAGGGCAAGACGGGGGTGGGTTCCCGAGGTCGTCCCTTCACAAGGACTCCCAGAGGCGAAGGGGCTGGACACGTCTGTTCCGCTGGCTGCCACTCCCGGAGGCTGAATCTCTTTTTCAAAAATCGTACCTCAGTTTTTGTCAAAAACAGACATTCAGGTTAGGAAGCAGCTGTATGTGCATTATCTGCAGCTATCCTTGCTCTCGGGGACTTAATTATTCCTCAGGAATTCGGCTGGACACCTCACTCACCGAAGTTACCTAAGCACAACATTTACCAGTTTTTGTCAACACATGCACGCAGTTCTTCTTTCCCAGCCCACACTGCCTCCCTGAACATCCCTACCCACATCAGAAATCCCTCTCTTCCCTCTCTGACCACATCCTTTTTCTCCCCCGGAATGCAGGGTTGACTAAGCTCTCCATGGAGAGGAAAAAAACGAAACAACATGGATGTTACTGGGCCTGGATGTCCCAAGTGTGGCTGCTGGTGACTGGAACAAGAGGGACTTGGTATGAGAGATTTAGAGCAGAGGTCTAACCATGAGCCAGGTGGAAGAGAAGGCAGGTAGCTAGGACGACGTGGACAGAAACTGCTCCTGTAATGCATAACGCTGCCTTCTTTCTCTGCCACTGTTCATGTTTTTATCCAGAAGCAGTACATCAGCCACAAGTGTAACAGAGCAGAGAAATCACCAGCACACAGCTCAGAAGCCCTATCTATACTCTTGTACTTCTTAGATTCCTCAGGTTTGAAGCACAGGTGAGGCCTGATCTCCCCTGGCCCCTGTTCCTCTCAGCTGGCAGGAAGGAAGAAAAACTCCCTGGCTTTTCACTCTTCCTTCCCCTGAAGTGTTTGCTGGGACAGAAGGAACAGATGAGGAAGAAGTGGAAAGTTACCAGAGCACCCACTGTTCTGGGAGAGAGAGGGTGAAAAACTCTCATAAGCAGCAGTGATAAGATTGAAGGGTGAACACAAATCTATGTTGGGAGAACATTTTGGCAGAATTAATTGCTGGGAAGGAGTTAGTAGAGGTGGGTGTGAGAATTTTTGCAACATGAAAAGGCTCTACTTGCAGTCACTTTGAAAATTGTGGAGTTGGCCACCCTCACTGTCACACACACACACATAGTGGGATAAGCGAAGGGAGTTTAAAAAAATGAAGAGACAAACCAGAGTTGAAATATAAAACTTCTTTTAAAAGCACATCACAATATTTGATATTGGAAGGCATCTGATTTTTTATCTCTCTAGGGTGGGAAGACCAATGTCGCATGTACTTATTTGCAATAAAAGAACAATTATGTAATTCTGTATGGACTCACAAAAGTGTAAAAGATCAGAACAGGCAAAATGAAGCATGTTCTCTGTTCCAGGTATACAACCATCCCCAAAAAAGTACTTGAAGCTTACCCAACATGTTAATACAGTTGACAGTACTTGTCCTTTCCTTCCTCAGCTGATTACGCTTTAATGGCTTTCCACTGCTTTCTGCCTCTCTGGACATGAACAGGAAAGGCCATTCCGAAGAGTTTACTATTATGATCTTGTCATTCCTTTGTTATTTCAGTAAAATCTTATGCTTGTAACAACTAATTCCTCATTATATTAGTTTCATGCAATTTCTCAGGAAATAAAATTACAATTCTACAGCAAAAACTTAATTAACCCAAAGGTTGCCCAGTGGTATCTCAATCCTTTCCAGAACGATGACTTCAGTATAAGTCTTTTCTGAAGCACCAGACATAAGGTGCTTCAAAAGCTGAGCAAGGGAAAGTACCAAGTTACATTTGCATTTGACTTCATGTTTTTCTGCCTGTATGATGGACTTGGCACCTCTACTTTCCCTCTCCAAACTAGAAATCTGCATCTTTTACTTCATTCTTCAAACTCAAGCTAGAACCATCCCATACTATAACATCTAGAAACCTCATATAGTTAGAGGCAAAGGTCCAGTGAAAAAAAAATCCATTTTGTCGTATAATTAATGACTGCACTATTCTATATATGGGCAAGGTAATTAAAACTGCACAGTACCTAAATCTGAATTTGACCTTCGATTTTGAATGCTCTACTTCTTAACTAACATATTAATACTTTTTTTTAATATTTTTTTTTCCCCAAGGATGCATTTAATTATATTAACATTATTACAGTCAATGATGATTATGGCATTGTTGAAGTTGAAATGCCGTATGTTTTTAGATACCAGTTTCCCTAGAAATCCTAAAATATACATCCTTACTTGGCTCAACCTGAACATTTGGTGTGCCTCAGGGAAAAGAAAGGAACAGTTTTATAACCTGGGGTTGAAGAGCAAAGGAGTTTCAGATAAAAAGCTCTCTGTGTATTCCACCTTATTTCTCTAAAAGGGAAAAAAAAAAATCAAAGTTAGCACTTAGGATTATCAGAAACTATCTTCTGTGTACTCTTGGGACTCCAACAACGTTAAAGAATTTGTTCCTTGAGCAGCTGGTGCCTGAGCATCTGCTGTGCCCCTCTGGAGAAGCAAACCAATGCAGAACAAAAGGTTGAAGTCCACAGCTGCTTGTCAAAGCAACCCTGTGCCAGTAGCACTAAGCTCTCGTGTAGCAGAGTGAGTAACCTAGACAACTTCTACCTGGACCATCGCCAGAGTCCTCCAGGCTCGTTTTCTGTGATTCCACAGTATCACAGCTTATTACTAGTGTCAAGGGATCTGTGATGGGTCCTAGGGAGAGCTAAATAGGAACAGGAGATTCAGGAGAAGCTCCTGTTCCCTGTATTGCCCTCTTTGCCACTCAGGCTAGATCAATCTCCATCACCACTTTCTTTCATTTTCCCTTCCCTGTTGTCTCCTCCTGTGTGTTCTGGTCAGTGAGGCAGATGAGCCTCAGCAGAGAGAGAAATAGACAGATCCTTTGCTCCCAGCTACTCTGCTCACCTCTGGGACACCCTTAACCACAGGAAATAAACTGCAAGGAAGAAACGCTGAGTCCCACAGTACTGCAACATAACAAACACTCTAAAGAACTATAGCAGTTGACCTGAGTGAAATACACTGCCCACAAGCCCACTGGTGGTCAGATTCCCCTCCTCAGCCGCTGCCCTCCAAAGCTGCCCAGAAGAACAAACCTATGGCTGTAGTCTTGACACTGTATTGCCACTGCCCAGGTCCATCAGGCTACCTTACACTGAGCTGCAATTGCAGGACAATTAAACATGTATGCCAGCTGATCTGCACTGCCAGAGCCAAAGACAGGCCAACAAGCCCTGCTTAGCGCTGCTCCTGGGGGACACCAATCCATGAGCCATCCCTCCCACCCCATTCCATCCCTTCTGTCTGGCTTGTCCACAATTGTAGAAAGGGGGAATACATTTTGTGAAGAAGGGCCTAGTGTTCCCCAGGACCTTGAAATCCATAAGCTGAGAAATAGTAATAATAATCTACACGGCAACTACATAATATTTAACTTACCTATCTGGGATAAACAGCTTTTTTCTCATTGTTCAACACTGAAGACCGCTAATATTTACTGAATTTTTGTGGATTCATTTTACTGAGTTCAGTTATCAGGACTTGTTCTCTCAAGCCTTGTAGCTGCAGCTATGTGTTACTGTTAATCTTCAAAAAATTATGACAGAATTTTCTACAGAACTATATTTGATTTCACACATCTGGAACCCAGTGAAATTCACTTTTGATTTAGATACAGTCTTGCTTGAGGTGTTTAACATTATTATTTAAGGTGCTAAATTATAGTCTGACTGGTCTATAATTCCTTGTGTTCTTTTACTTTTCTTCTTCTTCCTTTTTGAAGCTGGTATCTAACTTTGTGCCTCACTCAGTCTCCATAAACTTTTAAAGGTAATTATTGATAAGTTCTGAGGTTACTGAAGAAACCACTTGAGGTCCAAATGATCTGAAAATGCCTCAGTCATCTCTCCTTCATATTCATCACAGATGGTAACTACATTGGTAATCTAAACACAGACAATCATTTTATTAAAGATTGAAGCAAAACATAGATTAATATTTTAGATGTTTTGGTACCATCTGTTATTAGCTAGTAGCAGGTCAACTATTTCCACAGTCTACTTCTTTCAAAAATCATGGCATGAATAGAAAATTATCTGGAAGTGTGTTAGTTTTCTCTCTGCTTGGACCTCGCCCTTTCTTATTTTGAGCATGCTGTTCTTTAAACTCACTTTTATAATTTGAGTTAATTTCAAAATTCTTTACTAAATTATACCTTTCCAGGTTCAAGGCATCAACCTCCAATTATACACTTCCCCATCTTTCATACTGGGACAGTTTACGCTTGTGCAAACTTAGTAGTATTACTTAGGAAACCATCTACTCTTCCAGATAACCTGCTTTCAGGTAGGAGGTCTAGGGAAGGTAGGAGGAAAGTATAAAATTTCAGAAATTTAAAATTGCTCAGGCTGTTTTAATTAACTGCACAAAATAAGGCCAGTACAGTAGGCAGCTCAGGAAAGACCTCTTCGATATACAACTGCAGTCAAAACAATTTTACAGCATTAGAATGCATAAAGAAGAGGATGATAAATAATTTAGAACAAACAAAAATGCCTTTATGGTGCTCAATCGTACAGCTTCATCTTGAGTTGTACTATCCTACTTACCCAGTCCCATAAAAAATTTTGCAGAATTAGAGACAGATTCTTCAGAACATGAGTGATCAAAAACTACAAGAAAGAGTTTCTTCTATTTAGCAAGCGTGTAGGACTGTTATCCACAAAAATTAAAACATTAGAGGACACAAAGTAAATGCACATAGCATGAAAACTTTATAAAAAAAACTATAAAAGAACATTAATTTGTCAGGGAGACAAAACTGATTTGGTTTTATATAGTTGTCAGAATAAGTCCAATAATCACCAATACTAAGATACGTCACAAGGAATGTTGATCCTGTTGTTTCATGAGTATTGCCAGTAGTGCAAGGCAGTAGATACAGAGATGAGACAAATATATGAAAGGCAGATTATTTCATAATGCATCTTCCATTCTTGCATCTTCCACTGAATCATAATGTGGCACTTCTTTTTTTCTTTCTGAAAAGACAGATTCTTGAACTGATTTATTCTTTATTCTCATTCAGTTGACACAAATGGTGTTCCTATAATTTTAATTAATTTGAAAAGGTACTTATTTCCTGAATACAGGGAAAGACCATTGAATCAAACAACACAATCTACATCTTCTCCCTGCAAAATATGGTAAAATTATTTTGGGTGTGGACATTTTATTATGATCTTTAGTCTATCTACATAATCCATTGAACATAAACAGAATGCACCTAAAGCAAAACTGTAACTGTGCAACCCTTCAGAATTATTGCAATGATTAAATCTCATGCATGCCACTTACTGATCTATACAGGTTAATCAGGTTAAGTTATACTGCAGAATAGACACATATAAATCTAAATATAAAACCAGCAGTTAAAATTAACAAATACATCCAGCTACATTCATATTAAATAAAACCATATTCGTATGTATACAAAAAGCCATTATTGCAAAATCTCTGTCGTTGTTTCAGTTTTTCCCTCATTAGCTGTCAGTCATTTTAAAGGAAGCTCCCTCCTAACAGGGGCTGCAAATGACTGTGATACAATCCTGCAAAATTCAATATGTGTTCCCAGTTCTTAAAATACACAAAAGCAAACAAAATCCTATACATGTTACCTCCAGAACTTCTGTGAGACTTTGTGAAAACTCTGAATTGGTCAGTGAAATAAGGTTTGCAAGGCAGAATAACCAGTATTTTTCCTTAATGAAACATTTCCTGCTGTGAATTTTATGGTCTTCTTGGCTTCAAGAAAGTCAGTCTGGGCTCATCTTCTCATAGTTATTGTGCTATTCTCTATTTAATGGCCATCAGTTACTATTTTGCTTAGACCAAGAAATGAATACTCCATGAAATGTTACCAGGAAGTTAATATTTAAATTGGTTTACAATTAAGCAGAAAGCTACAGAAGAGTTTAACATCACTCCAGATTTGGGTCTCAGGTAAATTTTGTCCATAATTTTCCCACTTGCCAGGTCTATACCACCTCTGCCAGTCCTATGGAGGTGCTGTATTTCTTCCTCTTCTTCTCCACAGCTTCAGCATGTTGTGACAGACAAAAGCCACACACTCCCTATGGAGATGGAGCTGGCACTGCTTGCTTTCAAACAGACTTTTGCTGAGCTACTTAGTGACCTTAGTAAAAACATGTTACCACAGATGGCTTCCAGAATTATGTGAAGCTGTACGAGGAAATGGTTTCAGCTACATATTTGATAAGAGCACCCAGCCGACAGCAGAAGGTTGTAAGAATTGGTAGTGTTCCAGGACCTGAGTTTGGAGAGTTCTGCCAAGAGCAATGGATACCAAGATTTTTGAGGAAGTGTTATTTCTGGAACAAGGTGGGAGGGTCTGAACTGCTACTGAAGACAAGAGGTCACTCTGGCCATGAAATCCACTGATACTGGATGAGTAATAGTCTGGAGTGCTGGGCTGCTGCAGGCTGGACTGATTTTCTGAAGGGAGGCTTTGGGTGTGTGGACTGAATCAGGTCCTGGCACAGCGTCACGCCTTAAACATTGTGATTGTGGGTTGAAAGCACAGCTTAACCCTCCTGCAACTACTGCTCAGGAATGGGATGCTGTAGATTAAATGTCATTGGCAAAAGCAACCCAGTCCTTTGCCTCGCTAGTGAATCTTCATGTTCGGAAAGCTTCTCTAGAGAATGTGAGGATTACCTGGTCTCATTGCTTTGGAGAAAAAGTATTAATATTAATCAACAAAATATTCCAACTTCGGAAGTTTTCTTCAAACCAGCTGATTGATGCACTACTGGGTTCTGCTGATAGGTATTTGAAACAGAAGCTTATAAAGGGTTGTTACAGCAATTACTCAGATATTTGTGCACCTTCTATCTCTAAGAGTCTTTGTGCAAATTTTTCCATTTTTTGAGATTTAGGTCTCAAAACCTAAAGTACCAGAGAGCTATCCATTTCATAGGAGCTGTTGTCTCCTTAGGACTGAAGGAAAACTCCATTATCACGGAACAGTTGAGGCTGGAAGTCACCTCTAAAGATCATCTAGTCCAACACCCCTGCTGAAAGCAGGGTCAAGTAGAGCAGGTTGCTCAGGACCATGTCCAGTTGAGTTTTGAGTACCTCCAAGGACAAAGATTCCACAACTGCTCTGAGCAACCTGTTCCAACTTTTGATCACCCTTCCAGCAAAAAAGTTTTCTCTGAACAGAATCTATTGTTTTACATTTTGCACCCAGTGCCTCTCGTCCTTCCACTGAGCAGCGCTGAGAAGAGTCTAACTCAATCTTCTCTGCTCCCTGCCCCCATCATGTATTTATACAGACTGATAAGACCCCCCCTTGAACCTTCTCCAAGCTAATCAGTCTTAACTTTTCCTTGTAAGACATATCCTCATATTGCTTAATCAACTTCATGACCCTAGTCTGGACTCTCTCCTGTATGCCCCTGTCTCTATGGCACTGAGAAGCCCAGAAAAGTACTGAGATGTGTCTCATCAGTACTGAGAAGAGGGGCAGAATCATCCCCCTCAACCTGCTGTCAACGTTCTTCCTAATATAACCCAGTAGGCTGTTGGCCTTTTCTGCCACAAGGGCATACTAACATCTTATGTTCAACTTGTCCACCCAGATGTGTCCCATGGTCCTTTTCTATCAAGCATCTTTCCACACAGCTCATAGTATCAGATATTAGGAAAAGACCTATATGTTCCTAAATCCCGTTGTGCCCTCATGTGTATACTTACTGATTGTTAGTATGATGGTAGGCTTAAAAATACTTGGTTTGCTAATCCAAATATTTCCAGCATATTTTTATTCTTTTCTTTTAGTCCTTAAGCCTACATTAGCTATGAAAAAATTCCCAAGATTTTAAAGTACTTTGTGATCTCTAGGAAAGGAAAGAAACACAAAAATAAAGACATTCTTTCCTACTTGTATAAAGTTGAAATATTTTCCGCAGGGTTTTTAAGTGAATGCCTAACATAACACTGTGCTTTTTTGTTCCGTATACCAGTGTCCAGTACACACGGTTAATCTGACCAGCACTAAATTGTCTTTTTTAAAGATACACCATTAGTAATTGATTTTCATGATGTGCATATTTTTATTCAATACAGATCTCAATTGTAATTATCAAAGATACTTGTTTTGATATGCAACCATTCAGAACTGACATGACTGTAGTAGGTGTTTTCTATGGTATGTTAAAATACAGTGGTCAATGTCACAGCCATAAGAAACCATCCAGTAAATAAGTTTTTTAGGTTAAAACCAGAACACCCTTGATCAGGCTTTTTATACCAATACTGTCAGTCTCATGCTTTTCAGATGCATGTTTAGTGGACATATAATTTGTTACACTGTTACCAGGAAACCGCCCAAGCTAGTTTGAAACAACCACTTAATGAACTGTTCTTGAAGCTATGTTAATTAGGTGAATATTAGACTATTGTGATTACATTATGCTTAAAATATATTAATATACATAATACCTGCCACAACACTAGTATGATAGAATGTTTCTACACCACCTCATTTTCACTTATAGGGCACAATGAATGATTCTTGAACCAATACATTATAGATTTTTATGTTTAAGGTAATTCAAAATAATACACAGAGGGGAAAAAAAAAACCTGTCAATTACATTACATCTATGCTCATGTATCAATACTTCACAATTTAATTACTCTGCACAGTTCACAACTTAAAAAAAAAAAAAAGTATTGGACATGAAAAGATATAGAAAAGGATGAGGATCCCAGCTGGAGGAGAGACTTAATAAAACAAGACTCTGTTCCAAACAAATATTCCCCCAATATAACTGAAACTTCTGAAATATGAAAGCTTGTCAGGGCAGTGAATAGAGGATGACCACCCATTATTTTCTATAAGGCAAAAACTATCACACATCTGGTAAAACTCACTTGACAGGCTTAAATCAAAGAAGCATTTCTTTTTAGACCGAAAAATATCCTACAAATTCTTTAAATTGTGGTATTCACTACTAGTCACTGTTACAGAAACCAAGTATGAATTTATTGAAAATGGACTAGAAAAGAACGCAAGGGCTATTCAAAATTATAAGCAGGGTAGAAAAGCTTGCTAGGAAACACCAAATAGGTTGATGCATGGAAACTAATAGTTTAACCAGAGGGAGTATTGTCCTATACATGTCCTGTTCTTATGTGCCTTCTCTAAACTTCCCTACCCAATAGGCAGGAACTTGAGTGAGACAGAATTGACAGTTTTAGGCTTTTTATGCTTGTGGAAAAGAGGTAAGAATTACTTATAACTAATTATAGCAGTTCTCATTAAAATAATGTCATTCTTATATGTTGTTATAAAGTCCTACTTCATTATAAGCTCCTAACATCATACCTGCTATATGGAGTTAAATTAAATTTACATGTAGCACTCTGACTGCAAAAAAGCCCCCAACTTTTCTTTGGATCATGCAAGAAGAAATTATTTGTTGTGCCAGTAATTTAGCTATTATCGTGAATTTTCACTAACAATATGTTGCTTTATGTGTGCATTCGTAAGTGTGTGATTGCCCAGAAGTGGAATTGTCTATAGTCAGATTGGCCATATACTTACTGATTCAAAAAAAATGTAGCATCTAAAATTCATATGCAGCTAAAAGCAGGGAAATGAATAAAAGAAATAAGATAGGGAAATATTTTAGGGATGTAAAATATAGAATAACTACATCAAGTGCTAGTTAAAACCAAATTTGAGGCTTTGGAAAGAAACAGAATTTACAGAGCAAGTCACTACTCTTAAAGATAGGGTATGAAGTCACAGAGTAAAGAAGTAGACTCAAGAATAAAGAATGAGGAACAGCTTGATGGGAAAACAGTTAAGGAACAATATGAAACTTGGAGCATTTGTCCAAAGTGCAGAATCATTCTCCTGCTGAGCAGTAAGTTCAAAAGAGGGCAATAGACTGATGAAGGAATACACGAGAATGCTTACATGACTTGGTAGAGAACAGTCAAAGACAGCTTTGACAGTGGTGTAGGAGTATTTTGGAGAGTTACCAACATACAGAGAACAGGATAAGAATTCTAAGGTAATCTAATAAAGAAAAAATCTAGGACAAAATCTTCTGGTTATTAAAAAAAAATTTATTAAATTATTAAAACAATAAAGGGAGTACTTTTCAGAGATCCTTCCTAGTGAAGCAGATAAGAAAAACAACCCAAAAAAAACACTAAACAGACAACACCACAACAAAACCTGACCATTTTCTAGGCAGCTGAGCCATTTAGAAAAGAAAAATATTTTAAGTATAACTACAAATTTCAAAAGGTAATCGGAATTCCATGGAGCGAAACGTGAAGTATTCATACTTGTCATGCCAAAGTACTAAAATCAGGAGGAAAAAAAATCGGATTCAGCCTTACCTAATTTTGTTGGTCTGTAAATTTGACAACTTCCAAAGGAATGGAGAATGCTAACTTCCTCAATTAAAAAAAAAAAAAAAAAAAAAAAAAGAGGAAAAACTTTATAGCTTTTGCAGTGATTCCTAGCTATGAAATCCCTGTTTTTGCTATTGCACTTCAGTTGTACATTTTGAATAGAAGAGAAATACAGTAGTTTGCTGGATCTGTGAAAAATGGGTCTTTTAAAAATTAACCGTGTTCCACTCATTAACTGTTTGGGAAAAGAATAAATGAAATCCATAAAAGCTGTACAAGTATTTTGGTTAAGAAAGGCCACAGTAATACATTATGAGGTTGTAGGAAGATTGGTACTTGTTTTGTCGGCTATCAATACCTAATTAAGCTAGGGAACTGTTTTTCTGCCACTCTCCCTGAATTAGCCATGCATGTGTCCCTTTCATTATCAAATTCACAGGTCTTGTAGGGCAATAATTACTTGCAGCAGATTTTTTCTTATAAGGCTGATGATACTTGGTTCTATAGAAAAAGACAGATGATGCAGTGTAACAGAAATCAGGACTTAAGCATATTATTATTCCACAGACCCTATTAGATCTTAACTTCATTTATCTTATTAGACTGACAAGGTTTAGTAGAGAGAACTAGCAAGTCTTTCAGGCCTGCATGTTTCATTTACTTCTGCTTTCAAGTCTAAATCAAAACCTGCAGATTTTATATTAAATATAGACAGGTTGAATTGTCCTTTATATAAATGAGATATTTCCTTATATTGTGAGTAAACAAGGTGTGGGACTCTTTGCTGAAGGATGCCGTGAATGCTAAATCTTTCCAGCAGTTAAGATAGCACTATGAGAAAGTCATGGGCTGGTGGGGGGAATCTACTGATGGCTATTTGGCTCAGAAAAAAACCCTTCTCTTCAAAAAGTTCCTGAACAATTTTTTTTTCACAGCCACCAATTAGTGAAGGCTGAAAGGGGAATCAGAGAAGGCAGCACTACACATTTGTCCAGTTTTTACATACCTTTCTTCTGGCTTTGTGGTCCAGCCAATCTGGTATTTTAAGTTTGTTTTAAGTGTAGCCACAAAAAAAACCAAACAAAAAAAAAAAACACAAAAAACGTGAAAAGTTTATTTTGCTCTGTGATCAGATTACTAGTGTCCAGGTTATCACAGCTACTCAGCTTCTAGGTGTCTGCTCCCTGTTCTGTAGTTTTAAGCTCATTTTATACATGGTGTTGCCTAACCTGTTCTAGCTTAAATTTTGCTTATCTTTGTTCAACTGCTTCTAAAGAGATCATGGCAATAAGATGTGCCAAACCTAATTAATCATATATATGTGGCTTTATATGTATAGGTACACCTATATATAGATATAGGTATAACTAACCCTGGTGAAATTATTAAACATGAAAGAATAACTCTGAGCAAACCCAAGGAATGAATCTTCAACACTGTGTTCTGCTTTGCAAAACGTCAGGGCACTAACAGTTTGCTGTAACAATCCACCGGAAGGGTGAGAGCTTAAAGGGCAGATACTGTTAATTTTATTAAATCACTCATGACCTTTCCTAGAATTAAGAAAACTGGATTATAAATGGTAGCATTGTTGTAACCGGACTAAAAATAAGTGGTTGTTATATTTGATAAGACTGTTACAGCATTAGACTAGCAGTAAACTCCACTCAGGGATCTTCACAAAAGGTCTGGTCTCTTTATTACTCATCATGAATACTAAGCATCTACTACTACCCACTGCTGGAGATGTGTTCCCAGGATGGATGGACGGACCTCCTATCACACTCAGCAGGACCTTTATTAAGAAGAGAATTTGAAATAATTATCTCAATGGAGTTCCCCTAGAACTATTGCCAAGTTTTCTCATCTTGGACAGCAACAATCTGCACACTTTGTAATGCTCCTGCTTTTATAATTTGAGTTTCTGGAGTGTTTCAAAAACCTTGGAGGATAGTCATTAAGACTGGTAATAGAAACAGATACCTTATCAACAAACAGAGCAAGGGATGCAATTTAAGTTTTCATTTATGCTGTACTCTCATCTCAAAACTCAACTGTATAACAACAGTAGTTAAACTCAATACTACAGAAGCATTATTCAAAAGTGAACTGCAAAGCCATTCCCTTTCCCTCTCTTACTTTTCCTAGAGAATTATCAGTAAATTAACTAGTGAACAAAAAAACTTCCAGCCCTTACGCAATCAGGGTGAACATATCCAGAAGCTGAAAAAAAATCTGTCTTCAAAAATGACCAAATTATTTCTGGCCAGTGAAAAAGGGACTATGTTTTCCAAGAAAATTTTAGATCAGGTATTCCTTTCATCCTTTTCCCCTCTGATTCCTGCGTATAAATAGTATAAGCACAGTTACAACACAACAGGAACAGTATTTCTTCTCTAAAAAAGGCAGACATTCCTAACAGTGATAAAAAAGCACAAAAAATATTAGTCTTAGCATTATGCCAGCAACTTTTAAATGTGAAAAACTAGTTAAAAGCAAAACAATTTAAATTACACAATTACTGCTAGAAATCATAATTTAAATTAAGGTCATTCTTTATTATTGTTGGGACAGTTCCTGAGGCTGTCTAAATACTGATAAATCCCACTGAAGTAAGGCTCACAGTCCTCAAAAGTGACAAACAGCAACACCTTGATGCAAACTATTTCTGTGGGGATGATCAGCATTGCTAGGGGTGTGATTTATCGAGCTACTCCAGTCAAAAGAAAAGTGTCTCTGCTCTGGCTTTATGTTTTCTTTCAGCTGCATCAATTTCCAAAAAAGTTAAAAGCCTTCTGTGTGAACACTGCAAGTGAACTTAAGTCACTTCTATAATAAGTATCAGTCAGTTTCTAAACCATTAAAGCATTCCTTGGCAAACATCTTTGCTCATTTGGATCACTGCAAAATATTGGAACGTTTTACATGCACAGATGATGGATAAGGCTATTCTGGTGGATATCTGAGAATATGCTCTTAGTGATCACAGCCATCCATTAGAGTGAAAATCTGGAATTTCCAATGCAAGGGCATAGGCTGGGAATTTTTTTTAACAGGTGGAATGATAGTTCAAAGTAATATTGTTTAAAAAAAAGAATATTTGTGAGATGCAAATGCCATATAAATCAGAGGGACACAGAAACTGAAGTGGAAGAGGTAAGTAAATCCTTTTTTCTGTTTATGCAAAAATATTTAAATAGACAAATTAAAAATGCATTAAATTTACATGGGAAAATACATCCCAATTTTATAGGTGGAAAAACAGAAACACAACCTGAGTGATCCAGTCACTCCTTGATAACACTCTGAAACTCCTCACTCTTTCTCTCTCTCTGATAAGGACATGTTTTTAAAAAAGTATCTGTGACTTTAAAACATTAGCCAAAATACATCATAGAGGATTTGCATTAACTCACCACTCCCTCACCAGAATATACTGGTAATATCAATTACACTTCATCATTTAGCTGCTATTGTAATGGAAAATCTGCTAAATACCTGTTAGCTTAGGGAGCTCCTAAGTGAGCTTTGAACCTATGTGAGTGCAAAAAAAAAATAAAAAAATTGTTCCTTTAACACTGCATGCTTTCTGATATTGCAGACTAAGGTGCAGAGTCAGTAGCAGAGAAGGTGTAAAACTGAGTAAATGTAATTAATAAATGATATGGTGCCAATAAGTATAAAGGTTGTCCTGTAACACAGAGGGTTGCCTTGTTGTCAGAGGAAATCAGGCATAGGAACTAAGGAACTACAGCAAGTATGATTGAGTTTGAAGGTCTTCATACCCTTTGAATGTTGACACTGACTGCTGGCTTTGTGTGAACACAAATCAACAACAAATCATATGAAGTCTTCAGCCTCAGAATAAAACTTATTTTGATTTTCCAGGATATATGAGGATTGAAACCAGAGAGCTTAGCCCAGAACAAATATTTATCCTAACTGAAATCCCATTTGGGTAAATATATTATCCTGATAAGACAGTCATTCCTAACATAAAATATTCACTGCCATATTTGCCAGAGGTAACCTTTTCTTCTTCCCCCAGCTATAAATAACTGCTTTACTTTGTTTTATTACTGAAAATGTTGCTTCACTTTGCTTAAACAGGGGATATGATTATCATAACATTATTACTGTTATTATAAGCAAGACAATAGCATTAATGCAATCAAGAGGATGAAAAATCAAGTGCTGAAAATGCCAGAGCAAAGGCTGAAAGCTTTAAATGTGCCTTAGGTCTTTATTTGTACCCCCAAGAAACCATGACATACTATAAAGCAATGTGGAATATCTTCCTAAGCATAACAAACCTGTATGTGGAGCATACACTTTTCTTCAATGTGTTTGTTTTATATATTTGTGTGATTTGCAAAGCTGGCCATGTTTATGAAAAATTGGAAATCAGCATGATAGAGGAAAAATAGTTACACCAAAATTTGAGAAGAGAAATTTCCTATGTTTGGAGCTTTTACTCTTTAAATAAATAAATAAATATGTGAATGGGTTACTAACTTGGAATGGAGAAAAATGAAGTTGTAGGCTAGTTTTAAGTAGTTACATAATAAAAAAGCAGGCAATAGAATTTTGTAAAGTATCAGGAAAAAAAAAAAAATTTGGTATCAAAATACACAGCAGGGTGAGTTACAGATCAAGTCTTATACAGACAACTGGACTATGAAAGAATTAAGCCCACAAGTTCATGCTTTGTTGTAAACATATTGGCAGAAAGAGTAAGTTAATTTTGCAACAAAGGCAGATTCACAAGTGTTGAGAGTTGCATGTAACATGGATCACAGATAATGCAAAGATTCTGTCTTCCTGGTGTCTCGATACAGAATCATAGAACTATTCAGGTTGGAAAAGATCCTTGGGATCACCGAGTCCAACCATCATCCCTCCTCTGCAAAGTTCTCCCCTAAACCATATCTACCAACACCACATCCAAACGACCCTTGAACACATCCAGGGATGGTGACCCAACCACCTCCCTGGGCAGCCTATTCCAGTGTCTGAGACCACCATGTGTTGATTAGAACCTGAATAAGAACAGCAATTCTCCAAAGATACAATCTGAGTAGCTGGCTACTTGTGTTTGATACCACACTCATTAATTCAGATCCCAGTTGTCACATGCCAGAAATCTTTCATTAATGGAAGCCTTTTTCTTTCTTCATTATTACCTATCTATGCCTGCTGTGTCATGTAGTTACAAAGCAAAACAGCAGGGGGAGGAGCCTGGGAGGATGGTAATGAGGAGAAGATAATGCTGGGAAGAGAAAGCTAAAAGATGTCCCCATTTTATAATGTTTCCACCTAGAACACACCCAGTTTGGATACATATAACTCACACTCATAGGAAAAGGCAGCAAATTTGAGTATTCCTGGGATCAGTACAGCTCATCTCACTGGAAATAAACCAAACAAAACACACCCCACACTTTTTGGAAGGAGAATAATGATATTTGTGGTTAACAGCTTTAGCTGGAGCCCAAGACAAAGAGGTACAATTCTGGATTTTCTATAGAATTCTGGAATTGTATAATTTAATGGAAGTGCTTTCCAAGCTTCTCAAAACTGTCCTGAAAATATAGAGATTAATTTAATATTGGAGTATCTCTTGTGTACTAATGGATCTATTACTAATAGTGTAGAAAGCAATAACTTTATAATGTTTAAGCAATCCCAGAAAAGGCTCTGTGCACTTTTTTTTGGTCTGGAGGACATACGAGCAAGATCACTTTAGCACTGTGCCTGTCTTGCAGAATATCCATTTCATTCTCTTTCTGTGTCAGTCACTGTATCAGAGATCTAAGAAGCCATAAGTAAAATCCTCAAAAGTGCTGCATATTTTTTGCGACTTTCTTTTATGTGTATAAGAGCAGGCAAACAGGCTAGTCATAGGGTTCCTTTTGTGGTCCTACTTTCCTTGTTTTCTGTTTGGTTTCACTTTTTTTTGTTTGGTTTGTTTGGTTTCCTGGGCTTTTTTTCTTAGTGTGGTTGGTGTTGTTTTTTGGCTATGCTATCCATGTTAGAAGGTAAATGTCTAAGCCCACAGACAAAGTAACCAAAAAGTCTAATATTAATATTAATTTTTAATATTAGTTTTTATACTTTTCCTGTTGAACAATCTTGAGAATTCTTAGAAATCATACTTTCCTGCTATGGCAGGCTCTGTGGGGGGGCCTCATGGTTAGATATAATTATTTTCAGGGTCTGTTGCAGTTAGATGGCTATGGAAGTAAACATAATTAAGAAAAAAATTAAGAGCCCACCTTCGAGTAGAGAGGAAATAACTGGATAGAATAGATGCTTTCACATTAGCTAGTCTTGATTTAATTTAAGCACTGGTTGATGATACCTGATATCTGTCCATGACAGAGTAGGAGACTTCAGAGGAAGAAGATGGTTGATTAAGGTTTTTAATACCATTTCAGATTGTATTGTCATATACAAACCAGGGAAACAATCTGCTTATTTTATTATTATAGAGTGGGTACAGAGATCAGAAAATCTGCGCCAAGAGAGCAGATCCTTCTGATTTAATGCCTCAATGAATGAAGCAACCTAGGAAGATGCTCTGTGAGTCTGTCCTATGTCTGATTCTGTATCATATTGTCATATGTGTCATGGGGATAAGATAAGAGTTTTATTAAATCTGCAAGTGGCATCAAGCTGGAAGAGGACTTATGTATATTTGAAGTGAAAATGAAACTTAAGAAGGTGGGGACATGATATTAAAGAATAGGATTCTGCAGGGGGAAACATATGGCGCTACCTGTAGGCTGAGAAATCCAGTTCCTACAGCAAACAAAAAAACATCTGGTTTGGTACTGACTTGCCAAAGGGGATCTAAAGGTTGTGGCAGAACAGTAGTCATGACACATTCCATCAAAAAGCTACATGTCCAGCTGGAATTTATAAGGAGAAATACAGCCTCTAATTCACACAAGGTGATTCTGCTGCTCCACTGAGCCCTGATGAGGCAACAGCTAGAGCACTATGCTCAGAGTCTGGCACTGCTGTTCAAGGAGAAGATACACCAGAGGAAAGAGAACCTATAACAGAAAAAATAAGCATGAGTAAAAGAGTGGAAAACACTCAGGGAAGCTGGGGGAAAGAGAAAGAAAAAGGTCCGAAAAAGAAGGGAATAATTAGTTCGTATGATAAACCAGGAGAGTAATGGATTGTAGGTTTAACAGGGAAAATTTTAGAGAATCTGTAGGATTTTTTTAGTCTAGAAAATGTCTTGCATCACTGGAACAAGCTACAGACGGGCTGACAGGATGTACCTAATGGTAAATGATCCTGTTTGGGGTCATGGGATGAACTACATGACTCCTTGAGGCATCTCTTCCAGTGCTACGGTGACTGGTGCAGTGGTGTCACCATGAAATTCAGTAATTGTAGGTTCCATACTAAATGACTGGGTTTAATACTTGAGGTCCTCAAAGCAACTCTGAAATATCCAATAAATTAGAAAAACTATTTTGAGAAAAGCTTGGTGCTTCACCACCTTGATTTTCTCAGAGTACTAGCCTGTTTACTGGTACTGCCTTATCCAAACTTTAAAAAAATTTCACCAGGTGGTGCTGTTACACATAACCTTCCAAGTCTTACCCTAGCACCTGCACACATGGTAGTATTGGGATTTGCAAAAGTGTGGGTTATGCAAAAGTTTCTCTAGAGGCAGAACTACTTTTAGTCTTTGATATAACTGTAAGAGATATGGAAACTGGAACTATCTAGAAGGCTGCTTGGCAGACTTAATTCCAGATTGCAAAAATGATATGTAGAACCCTAAGTAAAAGTTGTGTATGTATAGGCCTATGTGTATGCATATGTATGTGTGTGTGTGCATGTATATGTTATAAATATGTCTGCTTTGCTGGTTTCTCCTTCCTTTAAAGTCCTGGATATGACTTAACAGAAGGACCACACAGCCTCAGAGCAGAACTCTGCTGTGCATGACTGGTGCTTATACAGCCATAATATATAAACACATGCTCCTTGAATGCATTATGAAAAGCACAATTAAGATTAATTCATGTAGGGGCTGATTTTATCAGTCAGCATAACAAAATAAGACTTTTGTAGTACATGAATAGCAAAGATAAGCCTTATCTTTACATCAACCCAAACAAACTTTGGAAGACTGTGTAATTCTGTATTCTAAATATAGAAAAATGTTTATATTATCTTCTAAATGTTCTCTTTCACAAAGTGAGAAAGTTAAAATATATTAATGCAGTCAATCTTTTTACATTAAATTAAAAATATAGGATACATTAAAATCTGCTCTTAAGCTATGAACAATTAAATCACAGAATCTATAAATCAAGGCTAGAAGCAACTTCTGATGGTCAACTAATCAAAGCAGGTTCCTGCTCCAAGTTCAACCAGATCAGGTTGCTCAGGGCCTTGTCCAGGTAGAAGGGTGGAGATTCCACAGCCTGTCTGAGCAACTTGAGGGCTTAACAGACTTCAAATAAAACTGCTTTCCTTGAATCTGATAGGAGTTTTTTGTGTTGCAACTGGGGTCCATTGCCCCCCATGCAGTGCACTCTGCACCTCTGAGAGGTGCCTAGGTCTGCTTTCTCAGTGCCATCCTGTTAAGAACTTTATAAAAGCACCTTAAGGCTAACAAAATGCAATTTTCTCAGTCTCTCCTAACACTTCATGTGCTCCAGCCCCTAATCAGCTCCACTGGGCTCGCTTCAGTATGGCAACATCATTCAGATGCAACTTGAGCTGCTGCTGCTTGTCCTGTCCCCGTCTATCTCTGAGAATTATCTGATTCTGCTTTCTCTACACGATCTTATTAGACAGACAACTCAAAACAATAAGATGTCTCCTCAGCCTTCTCTTCTCTTAAGGATGAACAAACCCAGTTCTTGCAGCATCTCCTCATATGCCATGTACTGAAGTCCCCTAAGCATTTTGATGGCCCTTCATTGAACTTGCACCATGGCATTATGTTTTTAGGAGGAAGAGACTAGTTTTATGGCATTGATGCGATGACCTCTGATGGCCAAGCCCTGGAGAGATAGAATGTGCTACTTAGGACCCTGAGAATGTTGGGGGGTTGGAACAGGATAATCCTTAAAGTCCCTTCCAACTCAAACCATTGTATGACTTTATGATTCTATGATTATTGCCATACTTATGCCTGGATAGGGCTTTCAGGAGGGTTTGCTGAATAATCTTCCGGGGACAGAAATTAGGCTGACATATCTGTTGTTACTTGTTGTTTTTTTTCTTGATCCTTCTGAAGATGGATGTGATATTTGTCTTTTTCTGCTCATTAGGTACCTCTGAATAGCCATGGCCTTTCAAGGATGACAGAGAATGGCCTGACAATGACTAATGCCAGTTCCCTTATCAACCTCAAGTAAAGCCTATCTGATGCCATGGGTTTGTGTATGCCAGACTGACTTGATTACTTCCTGATTGTCTTCTTGTACACTGGGTAATGCTATCATCCCAGAGACTCTGCTAGTAGGCTCATTGACCTGGGAAGCAGGTGACAGACCTTGCCAGTGAAAACTTTGACAGTAAAAAGGCATTGGGTACTTTGGCCCTTTGAGTGTGCTTGTATGTTGTTTTACGTACAGAAGTTCGTGTTGCCATTCTTCCCATCCCTTATTAATTTCAACTATAAAAGAGCTTTGGCTTTCCTAACTCCAGAACTGGATGCTTTGGAATCATCTCTGTTCCTTTTGGGTAGTCTGTCCACAAATGTGCCTGCCACAGGGTTCCTTTTGGAGACAGCTCAGTCAGGAGGCCCTTTTTCATCTTGAACTTTTGCGGGTGCATCAGAATGGCCTGTTGTTCTTTGAGGAGGATATCCTTGAAGATCTACCAGGTGTACTGGATTCCTTTGCTCTTTAGAGCAATTTTCCATGGAATGTTGCTAAACAGATCCCTGAACAAGCTGAATTCTGTCTCCTGGAAGACCATGGTTCTGATCTTTCTATTGTTTTGCTTAGTTCTCTCAGGATTTTAAATGCCAAAATCTCATTATCAGTGTAGCATCCTGCCCTGTTCAGGACAATCAATGAAAAAAACCTGACCTCAGCCTTGATCTGCCCTGGCAAATTCTTCTTTGCTTGCCAGTAACAAGTTTTACAGAGCTTCTTCCCTGATTAGTTCATTCATTACCTGAGTTAGATCTATGTTCTAACCTCTGCATAGGATGGAGTTGCTTTTTTTTTTTTTCTTTTTCTTAATTCCTTGTTAAAAATATATTGACCTTTAACTTGCAGACATTAAATTAAGAGACAGCTCAATAAATATTCAATCTGTTTCTCTGTTCAAAGTTGAAATAGAAAAGGATCATAGGATAAAACAATAATTCAGGTTGGAGAGGACCTCAAGAAGTCATCTCCTGCAGGGTCAAAAGCTGCTGGCCTCCAAACAGGGTGATCTATGAGGTCAGATGTGTTACTGAGGGCTTTACCTAGTCTGATCTTGAAAAAATCCAAGGATGGAGACTGCACACAACTTCTTTAGGTCATCAGATTCACTGCTTGACTGCCATCATAATTAAAAAGGTTTTTTTATTACCTAGTCTGAACCTATCTTTGGTCAACTTGTGCCTGTCATTTCTCATCCTGTCACCCCTGTGAACAGTTTGTCTCTGTTTCCTTGATGCTTTCCTCATGGATACCAGCAGACTTCTGTCAGGTTCTCCCAAAGCTTTCTCTTCTCCAGGCTGTACAAACCCTGCTCCCTCATATGCTTCCTGAAGATATCATACCAGCAAGTTTACTGTTTCCAAGTCCATTTGCAGCATTCTGTGACATCAGGACCAAGCTCTCCTCTTTTGTCTTTCAGGGAACCTTTAGAACCTACTTAGAGGCTGAAAACCCCACTTTGTTAACAGACCACTTGGGCATTGCACTGATAAATGTGGCAGTGCCTAAAAACCCAATGTAGACTATTAAAGGCATAAAGTATCAGAGGTATCATCCTACTGTAAAGAAAACTTCCACTCAGAGATAATTGTGTCCTAGTGCCACATAATATCTTTGTTAATTTCTGATAAGATCTAGCAATTCCAGTTGTTTACAGTTAAGCCATAGGATAAATTTAGTGTTTTCTACTTACACATTCATATGTGCTTTTTCATTAACCCCTCTTTCCTCCTAGGAATTTTTTCCCCTAATATATCTTACTCTGTCAAGAGTAATATACATGGTGGCATTATAGCTTTCTGATGTGATTTACCACAATAAGGAAACATTAGCTTATTCCTTTGGATATGGGGAAAGTAAAATAATATATATCATATTTAAATGGCCATGACTGTAGTGACTGAAGCCTACCTAACCATTTAAAAACTAATTTTTCATACTATTGCTTAAGTGGGCAATAAATAGAAAGACATTTTTGAGCTGTCTTTTAGCTCAGGGATGAGCTTCACAGTATTGTTAATTTAAGTGAGCTGTATGACTAACGACTTTTAACCTGTCTCCAGACACTTCTAGTAACACTGAGTGAAACTCTTTTCCTGCATGGGTTCAGTGTGTTTTTTTCTAATTTTCCAACTTCTGTGGATTGTTTGACTATTTTTGATTGAACATGATCATCCGTCTTCTGTTTGAACTCTTGCATATTTACTTCTGAAACATATAAGATATATACAAATATATGTAATGAAATAAGTATTTGCAACAAGTCAAGTTTGTACTCACATGCCAATCAGGCTGGGAGAACAACCGATGAGCTAGAGCAAGCTGTCAAAGAAGTTTCAAGAATAAAATAGTTTGGATTGGCCAAGGATCAGTTGATGGAAAGAAGAGAGAGAATATATCCAGTAAAAAAAAAACAAAAAACAACTAAAATCCTAAATGTCAAGGTTGAAATTAAATGGCTGTTGAATAATTTTATGCTGTTTAGAGGCAGAAGAAACTTGTACATCATCCAAATCCTGGAAATTCTGACCCAAATGCATCTGATGTTTCTGGGCAGTCACCTGATATTCAAAATAGGAAATACTTCTTATGATGGTCAATGTCACAAGAAGAACCTAGATTCCAAGGGCTTTAGAAGTGACTGATTACTTGCCAGATGTTTTGACAAATGTTAAGGCAACTGTTACTGCTTGGATATTTGTTCTTTCACCCAACCACAATTGAGATGGGGCACTGGAAAAAGAAGTGGACACCCATGGGCTGAAATAAAAACAGATTTAACAGGCTAATAATAATGAACTAATATTAACCCCAATGCTAGTATAAGATGCAAAGTTAATGTACTTAAGAAAAATTGATATTGCAGTTTAAAAATTAAAAAATGTGGTCTCAGACATAGAGACATGTATCTTTTTATTTACTCACATGAGCTACTCCACTTAATTTATCAGGATTACTCACAGCAAAGACATTAAACAAGCACCTGGGGAATGAACAGTATGCTCTCTCTAAACCCCTTCCAATTTTATTTTCAAAGGTTTCTTTCAAATCTCTGACTCCTTCAGCATCCTCATTCAGCAGCTTGCTCATCTGGCAAGCATATAATAGAGACAAATCTCACTTGTTAGAAATTATATTATTTTTTTTAATTAAAAAGGGTCAACATGGACATTTTATCATTAAAATACTTATCTTTAATTAGCAAAGCCTATAGTTAGCCATCATTAACTCTGCAGCATTAAAATTAATCACTGAAAATAATCCTTAATATATAGTGATGGCATTTTTTCTGCAAAATTAAATATGTGGTTTTTTTGGTTCAGCTGTAGCTGCTCTATAAACAGCAAACTAATAAAGAGCAAGTGACTGTAAGGAATTAAGAAATGCTAAATATAAATTATATTTCTAGCTGATATAAAGAGCCCTTTTCTCCTACAACGTGCCATCCACAGACAAAGAATAAAAGCATATCATATGCCAGGTCCTACATATAAGCCATTTTACTGAGAGTGTGCAAGATCTCAGCACAATTTGACATTGTAGAAAGTCTCAAAGAATTTATCAATACTAATTCTGAAAAACGTTATTTTAATTCATCCTCTTACACTTGTGTGGTTACTTCTTGTGTTGCAATGATCAGCATGTATTCTGAACATTCTTATTTTCATAATAATTTAGTGAGAATGCACATGTACTTTGCTTGACTGCATTGAAACTGATGAAGCTTTGCCCCAGTAACTCCACTTGTTCTTAAGTGTTATTAGATGCTGTTAAGTCTAGCAAGGCCAGGGTCCCCATTTCTGAGAGCAAGAAACTACGCACACATTTCAAAAATTGTGGAATAATTCATGTCAGTATGATCCAGTTGACAATCCAGTGCCACTGATAAAAACATACTTAAGGATCCTGGTTTCCGAATTCAGGGGAGATTATGGGAAGTTCCTGAGGGCACAAGGGAACCAAATTTTTGGATGTCCAAGTGAGGATGGACACACCTAAGTCTTGCTGACTCTGAGGATATCCTTAAAGCAGGTGAATGCACATGTCGTGGCACATGTTAACAAGGCAAGTTATCCTCAAACTCATGCTGACTATCCTGATATGCAACCAACTTCTGGAAAGCCCTTTTATGTTTACCACCTGATGCAAAATATGCTAGAAAAAGCTAAAAGAACAACTACAAGCTCTTCAAATGATCATATATTTTTCTAGCAGCTGTTTCACCTAGTTGATGAAGATGGTCAGCTTCCTCTTAGGCATTATTCTCTTTAAACTAGGACATTCCAAGCTTGTTCAAACTTCTAATACAACATAAACTACATGTGAGCTTTTCCAGTTAATAATCTGAGCTTCTGTTAATTGCTTTTCATCTTTCTTGAAAATGCAACTTTCCTAATAAGATACAGTACTCCAGCCTTACTTTACTTTCTGCTACATAGCAGAGCTACTTAATATGTCTGTTAATACTTCCCAGGTGATGTTTATATCTTTTCACAGTATCCTGGCTTTGTTGTTTCACAGCCATCTCATCACTGTCCATAGTCTCTTATATGTTTTTCTGCATAAATGCTAGAGAGCCACTTCCACTGATCCCATCCAATCTTCATGATGTTTATTATTCCTGGATAGGATTACTTTTCACCTTCTGCTGCATTAAATCTCCTTCATATCTTTCTCTAAATATTTTTTTTTTCTCCTTTAAAAATCTTTACTGAAAGAAAAATAAACACATTTTTTTGCTGTTTACCTGTCCAAATAGAGCATGAAGTAGTGGACTTCTGCAGAGAGGATTCTCATTAGGTATTCAGGAAAGATTTCAACTGCTAAGAACAGAAGAAGAGTGGGATAGAGTCAGTGTGAAATCTTCGTCACTGAAGGTCTCTCAGAGCAGGATTGATAGGCATCTGTCAGAAGTGACATAAGCACAAGAACAAGAGTACTTTATTCCAGTAGTTGAATACATGAGGCTCCTTCCAATGGTTCTCTGCACAGAGGAAGGCAAGAGTTGTTTTCAGCTGCACAAGGCTGCAGAGTAATTTTATCACGAACAAATGAAAGAAGTCTTGATTGAAGAAGCGGCATTTTAATCACATTTGTCTGCATGGGGCCTTCAAAACTATTTTCTAAGGATTTCCAAGGAATATAAGGCATCAGATCTTTGGAAATGTGCATATATGTAGAGAGAAGCTATTTGGTCATGATACAGTAACAACTAAAATTGTACTGAAATGATTGTAAATACCTATGCAGAAGTCAACTGCATTCTTTGCTTCTTTCTCCTGGGACCCCACATGCAGAGATTCTTCCCTCTAAGCTCTGGAGAAAGAAACTGTACCACTGACCAAAGGAATATTGGATGTAAATTCATAAAGCTTTGGGGGAGCATGTTTATTTCAAAACTGCAGCTTTCTCTAGCAACTACAGTAAGTGAAGTAAAGCACAATACTAAAATCTGAAATAGTAGGTATAAAATGGGACCTTTTATATCTTAAAAATTCTATTTAGAGGTAGTTTCCTTTTGCTTAAAAATAATTGACTCCCAAATATACAGTTAAGATCAGCCAGAAGAATTGCCTGCAGTGTTGCCATAGAAAAGTCAAACTGTGAGACTGTAAAACTGGACTGGAAATAGATTAACACACAGAGGGATGCAAGTTTCTAAAATGTACCTAACAGTTTTGAAATTAGTTTCTCTTCAGGTTACTGGAGATCCCAGGGAAACAACCCTAGCTGCATTTAAATCCTTTGGCCATTTTCCTAATAGCTTTGTAATGTTGTTGCATAATGTGAATTACATATATATGTACATTTACATGAGCAATTTAGTATAGAACCCAAGAGGGCTTATTTTAGTTGTGAAGCTAATCTCTAAATAAGTTTGAATGCTGCCTTTTCCAATTGCAGATAGTATTTGGAAGTTGTACCCTAAAAACCACTCTTCCCAACCCAATGGAGTCCTGCCATGCGTGTGATCTGCTGTGGCAAGTCTTGGGGACTGCTAAGCTGAACAAATGTTTTTATGTAGGAGCAACAACAACATAAAATGTTCCTCTTTCCTTTCTCCTGTCCCACTGATGTTCTGCTTATGAAACAGCTGCAGGGTCAGGCAGCCTCACTGACATAGTCTCAGCTAGGAGACTGTGGGAGATCTAATGGAAGAACAATAGTGTAGAATTAACATGTTAAACGTGGTCAAATAAGCAAAAGTATGGTAAGGAAGCAAAATGACTCTGCAGCAGAGGAGTGACTGCTGAGTAAAAGAGGGTTGGGAGGGACAAGAAATGCAGTAAAGCAGATGTACGAAATACTTTGAATTTGTGATTTGAGTGAGTGGCAAATAGGGATATTAAAACTACTTCTCATAACTTTAGCTTCTAAATCCTCCAACTATCTATGGCATTACACAACATTAAGAGATTACCAGCTGGGATGTGACAACTGTTAGTAAAAGTACCATATAGTAGTATGAAAGAAAAAAAAAAAAGCAAAAAAAAAGCTTGGTTTTCTTAACATAATACAATATCTGTTTTTATAAAACAACATTAATCCAGAAAAGGAGGAATTAAAACTCTAGCAAATAAAGATGTTAGGCTTGAAAAACAACAGATATTAAAACTAAGGTCCTAACACCGCTGAATTATTTTTGTAATTGATGCCCACTTTGAAAGTTTCTGAAGATAAAAGAAAATGAGCAACAGTTAGAAAATTTTATTTAATTTTATCTATTTTATTTTACTAGAAAAAGAAACTTAAGACTACAGAGTCATAACCCAACAATACCATTAAGGACAATTGAGAACTAGGATCTGTGTTTCAGGGGAGACTTGCCATTTGTAGTTTCTTCTGCTCCAGAACCAAAAGGAAACAAAGAAAAAATTAAGAAAGTCACTCTCAAGACTGCATGAGGTTCTGGCACCTCTTTGCGTTCGTTTGCTTAGTGGCGTTTGGGAGTAGAATGCTCCACAAAAGCACCATTTTATTGTTTTCAGTCTCTGTTGGGTGAAGCATGACAGCTGTAATGCTGTCTCTTCTGCACCATGCACACAGAACAACCCTCCAAACCAGTTCCCTGGTTCTTTTCAAAGGGAGCTGGCTGCAGTGCGTGAAAACAGAGCCAAGGAGCAACTTCTCATTTGAATAGCAAGAATCATTACAGAAGTTGTTCCCATATAACACTTCTGGGCCCTACTTTGTTTTGACATGATCTGTTTCTCACCTTGCATTTCATTTACATTAGATCTTGCCTGTGAATCAGTCACACTCCAATCTACCAAGAAAGTTAGTGCTTCCCTTTTAATTAACATCACTTTTCTTCTGGCTCCAGCATCGCATAGAGTGGGATGTGTAACTTCCACTGAACTTTTAAAAGCGTGGTGTGTGCATGACATTGCACTTGTCCTTGTGGGTTGTGTGTCTTTTGCATTCCAGTATTTTCACAGGATGCCTGCTGCGTGGTTCTTCTTTTCATTAGCTTCAACAGAGAGGAGCCATATGTCCTGTCCCCTTTAAAATAAAATAATCATAGGTGGGAAAAAACCTGAATAACTTCTCAACTTGCTTTTGCTGCCAGTTTGGAAAAAAACATCACCATTGGATTCCTGAGTGCATGTCTAGGCTCATCAATCATAGATTCATAGAATCACAGAATGCCAAGTTGGAAGATACCTCAAGGATCATCTGGTGCAACCTTTCTAGGTAGGAACAGTGTTTAGATGAGGTGGCCCAGCTGAGTCTTAAAATTGCTCAGTGCAGGGGAATCCACCAGTTCCCTGTGGAGATTGTTCCAATGTCTGACTGTTCTCACAGTGAAAAATTTTCTTCCGGTGTCCAATCGGAATCTCCCCAGGAATAACTTGCATCCATTACCCTTCATCTTTTCCATGTGACTCCTTGCAAAAAAGGAGTCTCCATTTCCTTGGTGGCCACCTCTAAATACTGGAACGTGGCAATAAGGTCTCCCCTAAGCCTCCTTTTTGCCAGGCTGAGCAAACCCAGTTCTCTCAGCCTTTATTCAGTTCATCAGCTCCAAAGAATATGTTATAGGATGCTTATGAAAGAGGTATTGAGCCACCCACAAGAAATCATACATAGTCAACATGGGTTCATAAAGGAGTAGTCCTGTTTTACTAATTTCATATCCCTCTATGATATCCCTTTTCTTCACCAATAATGTGAGCCATTTCCAGTTATGCTGTTTACTTTGATGATGCAGAAATCAGAGCACTCTGGAGGTTGTGAGTAACTTTTATTTGTTTTTCTTACTGTATTTTGGTTGAAGAAAGATTTTAGCTGTATCATAGTCAGGTATTCCTCTCAGAAAGGTGCAGAGTTTGTACAGATCTCAACACTGCAAAATCCTTCTTTCTCAAATTCAGCAAGAATTTTCCAGCAGAACCTTGCTTATTGGGTGGAGACCTAGTGTCACGGGGGGACACACAACATCAATCCCTGGAATCCCAGAGTTTCCCATCCCTGCTCAAAAAACATTTTTCCCAAATAGCTGTTTTCATAACCCATATTTCAGTAAATTCAGTCTTTAATTGAGCTGTGCTGTGTTGCTTAAAAAAATGTGGCAGACATCAATATTCAGTCAATAAGCATGGTAGATATGAAATCTCAACATTTTTTGGGAGGAGAACATAACTGAGACTCTCATACATAGACTGAGCAATATACATTAGAAAAAACATTAGTCTACTGTTTAATGGTTCCTCTAATCTGTAGGCTCCTTTTTTTGTTTCAGATTTTGCTGGCTGGTGTTGCTACAAAGTACTGTCTTTTTATATTGTTTCTGAGTATGTGCTCAATCCCAAACTAATTTTCAAATTCCATTGAAGAATCTTAGCAACACGGGTTGGTGAAAACATTTTTAATACATTCATTTTACTGATTTTAGAGGAAAAATGTGTCTATACCGGTAATATGAATGTTCATTAACTAGCTGGGGTGAATTAAACAACTATGAAAGACTGTTGAATTAAACACATTCAAGTAAAAGGAAGTGTTACTCACAGACTTCAAGTATCTGCTTTAGATGAAATAAGCATCAAATACTGGAAGCAGCAGAGACTTGTTCCATTGTGAAAAGAAATTATCTTAAGCCTTTACATTCAAGAGGTGAAATCCATGTACTGGACTGTCTACAGTTAAATAACTGACATAGTACAAACAGATGAGTTAATGCTGAGCAAATAGGGACAACCTAATAAATGACTGAGTTGGATGCAGCAGTTTGAAGGGGTTGTTTAAATGGATTTGGAAAGGGGTTTTGTTTGGAGTACTAAATGATGAAGATCTATTAGAACTGTGAAAACACAGCATAACTAAAATAGGGTATACATTTTCCTCATCTTTAAAGAAACTACTGCTTTACTGAGTTAGGAATAAATAAAAATTAGGAAAATACATGCATCTTTAAAATCATTGTACTGAGTTGTAACATATGCATAAACAGAAGTCAGTGAGAAGTTACAGAAATGTTACAATTATTAAATACTGAATTACTATACAGAGCTGTTCAATACCTCTCCTCAAGTAACGAAAAAGGTATTTAAGGAAAATACAGAAAAAAATATCTTTAAATGAGAGGTTCTTATAATTCTTGATCTAAAGGTCTGTATTCTTACTGGGCACAGCCCTGTCATTGCATTACACGTGGCAGAGTGCTGTATCACAGATTCTTACTCAAAGAACATCATTCTGCATCCAGATTTTTCCTACTGTCCTAGCTTTGTGGCACAACACCACTTTTTCACTTGTTCCTCTTTAAATATAGTCAGAAAAGAGATAAGGTTTCACACATATTAGAAACAATCAGGTTCTGTTTCAGCCACTGATAAATTTCATAATATTAATAAAAGGTTGAGTAGGTATCCTGGATAAGAGTCAAACAAAAGCCAACTTTCTTTTCCCTTAATATGTCTAAAAGGACATATTGTTTGTCACAATTTCATCAGCTGTGAAGTTCCCTGTTTTCAGGCATGAAAAACAAAATAATTTTGTACAGATGTATGCTTACAGAAAATAAAAACGTTAGAAGCTAGAGGTCATCATTTCAGAAGGGCTCAGAGGACAGAGGAAAAAAAAAACCAGTTTGTGTCTTCTATTTTTCTAGTGACATTTTAAATTGAGAAGAAACGAGTTCCCTATTCCGGTCCCTTCCTCCCCTCCTCACAAGTCACACAAGAAAAATAATGATATTTATTATACACTGTTATTTTCAACTCCATTTGCCTGGTTAATATTTGAAGCCTGATGAGGTATGGGGAAGAAGGTAATATTTTTCTGTATAAATTTTGGAAGTTTATTAATATGATTAATTATATTCTTGCTTATGTAGAGGTTGAGTGAAAATGAGAACACTTTCAAATAGAGAAGAATAAGGACTTTTGCCAATTAATTTTCCTACACTGGAAAACAATATGATTGTAGAATATTGATTTTTATATACAGTCTTTAAGCTTCATGTTTCATAGGTGGAAGTGGTTAAAAGGAATAGCATTTATTTATTTTATTAAAAGATGAAGAAGATTCTCTTAAAATCTCACAAAGACTACTGGATGGCTGACAGATTTTGTTTTTTGGTTGGTTTTTGTGTGTGTGTGTGTGTGTTTTCCTCTCCTCAGGGGGAGGAAAAACTTTTTCTGTTGTTACGTATGCTAGAATAACTGTGAAATTCAAAACAGCATCACTGCTTCTGGTAATCTACAGAACACCATACAGTATTTTGACCAGAGGATTAAAGCTTCCAAAAAGGTATTCCAAAAGCTTTGGACTCCTTGCAGATGAGTCTTATCAGCATGAAAATTAAAAGCAGTATATTTACTCAGAATCTGAATGTGTGTGCTAAGGTTATGAATGCATTTTGAGGAAAGAGCTGAATGCAAGCCTTCAGTCATAAGTTAAATCTGGTAGGGCCTGCAGTCTGTGTACAAGACATACTAAGTGTTTTGTTTACTCAGCATTTTGGGGATGTAGTTATCCTGCTGAGGTATCAAAGCCTGTTCAAACATTAAATTTCCTAAAATTTCTTCTATTTCTTGATAAAATAATTAAGCACCACATGCATCAAAATATAAAGACGTCTGTGTATAGATAATATTGTCTAGTTCTTAACAGACCTCACTGTGCAGTTAGCAAAGCGTATGAGGCAGAAGAGGAAATAATATGAGCTGTGCCATTCTTTCTTCTGAAAGCTTCAGGTTTTGTATTACATTCTATCTCGTCTAGAACTGATTTGTAATGAACAGAACTCAAGTGTCATAAGAAGCAGTCAATATGTTCCCTTTTTTTTACAACAGTGTAGAAAAGCAGAAGTGAAGCATCCCAGAACTGGTGAATCAGAACAGTAAAAGCACATTATCTGCAACCTGTAAGAAAGGAGGTAACTGAATTGGGAGTACTCTGGGAATTCACTACTGTGGCTGTTTTCATTCAGTTACTTCTGCTGCTTCGGACAGAACCACACCCTTCCCTAAGCTCTCCACAGCCATATTCAAGATGTTCTCAAGACTAAGAGTCAATAATCAAATGGGCTTCGATTATCTCACCCAGCCAAACAATTCAGTGTCCCATTGTTTTCACAAGGAGCTCTGGGAGCACATGCTGTCTATTTCCCAAATATTAGAAACAGAAAAATGCTGAAACCATGGGAAACTCTTTAGAGCACATGCTGTCTGTTTCCCAAATATTAGAAACAGTTTGCAGAAAAATGCTGAAACCATGGGAAACTCTTTCTGCTGACACTGACTCCAGCAGACAGTTTATGTGATATAGAGGCAGCTGCAAAACTGATGGTTGCTTAAGCTGGCTACCCCAAAGGAAAGTTGTGAAGTGAGGATGAAACAGGAATTGGAGTGGAAAGCAGCTTAGGTTTATGAAAAAAGTGTGCAACCTTCAGCTCTGAATAAACCCGCCACACCTATAGGTCTCTACCAATGTGCAGCCCATGTGAGTTACAAACTCCAAACTCCTTGTTGCCTCTCTCCCAGCCTCTCTCCCAGCTCTCTCCCAGCCCAGGTAGCTCTGGGATCCCTCTGGAGCAGGCCAAGGCACTCCCAGCTCAGGGACTCATGGAGTGAGTCTGAGTGATGCTGACTCTCCTCAGCCAGCTGCCTCTTGCTAAAGATGCACAGACCAAGTGCTAGCAAATAAAACATGTTGTTGTGACAACCTAAAACTTACCTCTCCCATAGAACACAAATTTTCTTTGTGAAATGTGCCACAGCAGCTGATGAAGTGCATACAAGATCATTACTGACTGGATGTTTTTATTATATGTTTCAAATGTTCAATCTGCTCTGTGGGAAGTATATCTAGCTTTTGTTCCTCTTCTTCTGAGACATAATAAAAATAAATAATAAAATCTGTTTATGCTGCCTTTTTCTTCTGTTTTGCTGTCTTTCCAGCAATGGTAACCCTTCATTCAGGCAAAAGCAGCCTGTGATTCACATTAGTCTTTTCACAGTCTGGCTCTCACTCCAACATTTTCACATCTCTGTGGAAAAGAAAAAAAAAAATGTAGTGGGTTGTCAATGTCTCCCTCTAACTTTTATTTTTCCAGAGGACTTCTTAACTGCTTCACTGTCTAATCATTCACCAATTTTGCCTCAGTGACCACTTTGTTTGGAACTTTTAAAATAACTGTAGGCAGCTATGTTTTGTACCTTATAATTTGACTCTGGTTTCTTTAAAAGTGCTCCAAGTGTTTATCCCACCACTCTGGCTCAGGCTGCTCTGAGTCATGTTCTGCCACTGGCAGTTCAGACTTCATCCTAGCCAGCACATTTTCCCAGTCTGGCATTCCAGATCATTAAAAAACACATTTGAAAGAGTAACTATGTGTTAAATATTATTGACATGAATACAAGGAAACTTGTGCTTAAATATTATCACTTTTCATTAAAAGAACATTAGAGCTGCAGTATATTTGTAGAAGTCATAATAACTATATTACAGTTAAAATATAAACTTCTAATAAAATAATGTTTATAGTAAAGATCACATTCATTATACAAGCAATTCAGTGGTGATGTAAGCAGTATGAACTAATACTTACAACAGCAATTTTACTTACAGTATTTCATGGGTTTGTGGTGATAATGTTCCATGGTTAAATATTATTTGATTCTATGTTTTATACTTTAGGATGTTCTGTTAAAGCTGCTACAGCCATGAAGCATATGTATTTTGACTCCTGCCTTCTATATATGTCATCCTACTTTCAAATGTCTCACTCAGTTACAGGCCAATCTTTTTTCAAAGGCTGTGAGGAACAATAATTGCCCATAACCAACAAGACAGGTTTATATGAATTAACCCTTCCAGGATGAGTGATATGGAATTCCAGACTAGCCTTCATTAGGATAAAGAAATGGTTCTGAACTAGCTAGCTAATAAAGCATTATTTTTACATCTTTCCAAGGGAGATTTCTTGTCTGAGGCAGACAACACTTCATGGAATTTAATACTTTTTTTTCTCTGTACCTTTCTCTTAGTTATTAAAAGTCTTATTCTACAGAGCCTCAGTGGAGGTAATAAAATAACAATACTTCAGCCTTAGGTCTATGTAAGACCTAAGAATATGGGTTTTGCTATACTTCTGCCTTGGTATATTCTTCCAATTTAATTAAAATTATCCACTAATTAATAGCTTATATTCTATAATAAACTTATACAACTTCCTGAAATACATGTGTTAAAGCAGGCTACCATGTGATAAAATGTTCAAAAAGCCCATAGGCACCCACACTTTAACTGCTAACCCACACTGTCAAATGGGTCTAGGGCAACTCTCATCTGCCATTTCTCTGTGGTACAACTCTCCACCACTAACTCTCCACCTGGACATCTCTCCTGCAGAACTTCTGTCTACCAGGACATCTCTCTGTGGATTGATAGACTACACATGGTGTGCCAGTGTCCAAGTGTAGAGATGTCCCAACAGAGAGATATTCTGCGGCAAAGATATTTCAGCAGAGAGATGTCCTGCTGGAGACCCTGCAGAGGAAAGTTGTCCCTTCCCACTGTCTAATAGCCCCATATGCACTAACCCTAGGATGGTCTCCAAACCTGACCTCTATAAGACACCATAGTCCCCACATTTTTCTCAGCTAGAGAAACATACAATTTATTGTGTGACTCTGAAAAAGGCTGAGGTCAGGGAAGAAAAAGGAAAGAGCAATTAGAAAACAAGCAAGTACTTCACTCAACAAATCAATGAAAACAATTTGTCACTCACTCGAAGCCTTACACCTTTTTGGACACAGTGCAGTAATTAATTGTCTTTATTAGCTACATCTTGTTCTCCCAGAAACCACTACGACACTCTGAGCCCATATCTAGAGTTTTCCTTTAGGAAACATGTTAATAAGATCAAGGAAACAGTTGCCTGGAATATGGTAACGAAAAACATTATCATTTTAAAAATTTGTTCTTTGCATTGCATTGTTCTTTGCAATGTTCACTGCATTTCTCTTCAGTCATCCTGTATTTCTACACCACCTTAGTTTTTTCTCCCTTTTGTCTAAGCTTTCACCAGCAAAATCAGTCCAGGCAGGCACAGAATTTGGAGATACTTTTTGCTGTTGTCTGTATCAGCTTTTTCCTTTGTTACCATGATGCATTTTTCTTGTTCCTTTTTCCTCAGTTTTGTACCTTTATCATGGCTTATGTGTTTGGGGTTTTTTTGAATCCTTAGAAAATGAAGCATTTTGATTTTGTGTTTTTTACTTTCTTGTGTGAATTACAAGTATCAAGACATATTTGCTCTTCTCTCCAGCAGAATTTTTTTTATTCAGTTCCCTCCTAAGCAACTATTAGAGATTTAAATATTACAGTCAACTAATCTGAATTCTGTGGTCTCCTCAGTAGCCTATCTCAATGTTTTGGGTACAGGTTACCCATACAATAGAATCCTTAAAATCCTTATTTTGTTTTGTTTGGTTTTTGTTGTTGTTGTTGTTTAGCTTTTTTTTTCCTCAAAGAAGACTTTTACCTTATCATATCTAACTACACAGCAAGTTCCAGGTTCTAGCTATTTTCATTAGCAGGGCTTATATCATCACATCCAAGTTTGTTAAAACTCTCTGCTTATACTTTAAATTTGAAGAAAATAACAATGAAAGATCATTGATAGCATCAGAATTTGGATAAAAATTCTTAGGTGTCACAAAATAAAACTCTTTTTACCATGCTAAAGCTGAAAGGAGACTAAATCTCCTTTGAAAATTCTGCTTTCCATCATGAACTTTTATTTGGGTCTTGGAGGACTACCCTCTCCACTCTGTTACACTAAATTACCATGTCATTCCAGGTGGGGAGGCATTAAATGACTACCTGTGAATCAGCCAAAACTCAGGCAATCATCCATTTGATTGAGCTCAGCAATTAAAATAAGAAAGTCTAATTTCCTTATCTCATATTCATCAATATTGGAAGTTAACTTGAAATATAAGATAGAGTGGGGGGGGAAGAATACTAAAAAACCCACACTAGTTGAAGACTGCTAGTGGAACTTGCTGATATTGCAGGAAGGGTGTCTGTTATCTTTAAAAGATGGATCAAAATTGGAGAGAAAGGGAAGATGCTTCCTGAATGGTAAAGGGCAAGTATCCCACTTATCTTCAGAGAGGGCAGGAAGTTTCTCCTCCTATCCTATGCACTTCAGTCACCTAGGCGAGATGACCCTCCATTGGAGTAACACTGGGATAGACATGTATTTATACTGGGAAGCACACAAGCCTGCACAGCAGTCCAGCTGTGAACTCGCTTGACCTCCCTTGACTTTCTGGCTACACTCTTGCTACTACAGCTAAGTTGTCTGCCTTTGCTGCAGAGGTGCACAGCTCACTCATGTTTACTTAAAGTCCTCATTGTAGGCCAGGGTTCCTCTCTCCTTTTCTGCAAAGCTGCTTTCTAGGCAATTGGTGCCTGGCTTGTTGTTTAGCTTTTTTTTTCCTCAAAGAAGACTTTTACCTTATCATATCTAACTACACAGCAAGTTCCAGGTTCTAGCTATTTTCATTAGCAGGGCTTATATCATCACATCCAAGTTTGTTAAAACTCTCTGCTTATACTTTAAATTTGAAGAAAATAACAATGAAAGATCATTGATAGCATCAGAATTTGGATAAAAATTCTTAGGTGTCACAAAATAAAACTCTTTTTACCATGCTAAAGCTGAAAGGAGACTAAATCTCCTTTGAAAATTCTGCTTTCCATCATGAACTTTTATTTGGGTCTTGGAGGACTACCCTCTCCACTCTGTTACACTAAATTACCATGTCATTCCAGGTGGGGAGGCATTAAATGACTACCTGTGAATCAGCCAAAACTCAGGCAATCATCCATTTGATTGAGCTCAGCAATTAAAATAAGAAAGTCTAATTTCCTTATCTCATATTCATCAATATTGGAAGTTAACTTGAAATATAAGATAGAGTGGGGGGGGAAGAATACTAAAAAACCCACACTAGTTGAAGACTGCTAGTGGAACTTGCTGATATTGCAGGAAGGGTGTCTGTTATCTTTAAAAGATGGATCAAAATTGGAGAGAAAGGGAAGATGCTTCCTGAATGGTAAAGGGCAAGTATCCCACTTATCTTCAGAGAGGGCAGGAAGTTTCTCCTCCTATCCTATGCACTTCAGTCACCTAGGCGAGATGACCCTCCATTGGAGTAACACTGGGATAGACATGTATTTATACTGGGAAGCACACAAGCCTGCACAGCAGTCCAGCTGTGAACTCGCTTGACCTCCCTTGACTTTCTGGCTACACTCTTGCTACTACAGCTAAGTTGTCTGCCTTTGCTGCAGAGGTGCACAGCTCACTCATGTTTACTTAAAGTCCTCATTGTAGGCCAGGGTTCCTCTCTCCTTTTCTGCAAAGCTGCTTTCTAGGCAATTGGTGCCTGGCCTGTGTTGCTGTACAGAGCTATTCCATCCCACGTGTGAGACCTCTGGAGCAGCACAGTGCTAAGCATTCACCTCCTTACAAGAGTCCTAGGAACAGAGAAGAGGCTTCACCATCTGTTGAAACATTACAGGGGACAAGAAGCTGACAAATACAACAGAGTCCAAAAGTAGCCCAGCACCTTCAAAGATGGCCATTTTGTAGTGGAATCAGCAAAAAGCATGGCATTGATTTTCTCAAGCTTAACATTTCCAGTCTGAACTGAAGCCAAATTTCAAAGCCATTGATACAGATAATTTCTGTTCCTTTTTGTGCTATTTTTCGTCTTTAATTGTTGAAACAGCTGGCTAGTCTACATGTAAGAGGAATCTACACTACAATACTTTTTTCTTTTTTTTTTTCCAATTGTTGGGAAAATAAATCCAGAAAAGTTTTAACCATGGTTGATAGTAGAATAGCATGAAGCCTAATGTTGAGTCAGAGAGCAGTTTACTATAACAGAAAGAGATAAGAAAAAAATATTACCTGCATGAGGGTTTTCCATCTTCCAAATCAATACTCTTCTCCTGCCACCTTTTTTAAAGAAACTTGTAAATAATTACTAATTTTATTGTGAAAGATATGATAACATAATCAAGTAGATAAGCATATAACACTGACTTGTAGACACCCCAACAGACTTAACAAACCCACCTGCTTACAGATGAATTTATCTGAAAACATGAGGATGAATGGGTAAAGTGTGCGAGGTTATAAAATGTGAATTACAGTTCCATAAGGAAGGCTAAAGCAACAATTAGGATAAGAGACAATACAAACACACACAAAAAAAGCATAGAGTAGGGTTCAAATTAATAGGAGAAAGAGCAGTATAACCACAGACTAAGATCTGTCTGTCTCTGTTTCAGCCTCTGGTTTGCTCTGGAGTCTTGTTGATTAAATATTCATAATCTACCCTCTTTTGCCAATTAAATAATCTTGTCTGTCTGAAGTTGAAAGGTCATTTATCTAAGGAACCTTGCTCCAGATTCACTCCTTTCATCTCAAGTCTTTTATTCGAAACAACTCTTCTTTCCACAACAGCAAGTATTGAAAGCTGAAATTGACTGAAATTGCAACTTGTCAAGCTGTTTGAGTATACCAGACACTAGATTACTATATGCAGGGTGTTTCATGACTGAAGAAGCTTGGGAAAATGGGTTTTTGCAGTTAACATATCTTTAAACAAAGTAGACTAATGCATTTCCCAGAACTCATGTTCTTGTTGCCTATCAGTTTGGAACACTCCAAATTATACAAAATTTTAACAGTATCAGCTGTTTTTTCACATCTGACAGACATTTAAACCTTACAGCAAATTAATTCACCTTCCCAAAGGAAACTAAATAATCTTTTTTAATGTATTTTTTTTTAGAGATGCTCAATAGCATTTCTACAATCTCTAAATATCTGATGGCAAAGTCTTAAAGACTTACCTTACAGAAATATAAATGTAACCAGTCTGGTCAGTCGAATGGCAAAAAGTAGAATTTGGGTTTTATCGTATTGTCAAATTGGTCTGATGCATAAGCCCAGTGGAAAAATATTTATTTAGTATACATAAATAGCACACATTCTATGTTTTAAGCATACACAAAGCAGAAATATTCTCCTTTATGTTCCCTTATGGACTTTGTGTAGGTGATATTTTGAGGAACCTTGCTATGAGATGGTGAATAAACTGATCAAAAAAGGATATATTAGAACAAAATGGTCTTTGTGACACGGCACCCACATCTTTTCTTGAAGCAGCTCAGATTTGTGTAGCTTGTGTCTGGATGCTGTACAGCTATCAGCTGTAGGACTTGATTGTGCTTGATTTAGTGCCCCAGCCCAGAGAAATACTAACACAGTGCTTTTTGATAGCACACAGAGCAAGCACAGGACTGCTTGCAGCCAGTCTTGCAGACACTCCTTAGCTTGACAGTGTGATGTTCCTGATGCTGTTGTCAGGAAGTTATAGGTTCTTGGGCTATAGCAGGAATCAGTGCTGGAAACAGAACTTTTTTGCCTATAGAAGTACTAGTTCTTTATTAATTATTTAGAACTACATTAAAACTGAAATAAACCATGTCCAGATTCAGAAGTACTCTGATCTAAGGCAAGTAAATGGCATTCTGGCAAGAGGCAACTTGCCAGAAACTTACTGACTGGCCCCCCTGAGGAAAGTAGAGGTGCTGTGTTTAAAAGCCTCAGGCCTTTCCACATTATCTGATTGTTTCCTGAGCAGGAATAATTTCTTTGGCAAATTAAACTGAAAAAAAAAAAAAAGCCAAGCAAGCTACTCCCTGAGATTTATTTCCTCTGTCAACCAGCAACCTGTTTTCTTCCTGAGCAGGAATAATTTCTTTGGCAAATTAAACTGAAAAAAAAAAAAAAAGGCAAGCAAGCTACTCCCTGAGATTTATTTCCTCTGTCAACCAGCAACCTGTTTTCTTGGATGTCAGACCAGAGCCCATGACCAGCCTGATCTCATACAGTGTAGTCAAGACAGACTTTAAAGCAACTTGAGAAAAAGGGATAGACAATATACGCTTTCCTCTGCAAATATCTGAGATCTGGAAGTAGAAATACAAAAAGCATTTTAAGATTAACTCCATATTCTAACTGGTTTTCATGAGTCATTCAGTTGGTGAGTGAACAGAGTGTGTGCCAGAAAAGGAAAAAAAAAACCAGCTTATTTAAATTAACATATGTTTACTCAGGAAACTGCTTCCTGTTCTGGTTGCAGGTAGGGGTGAGCTAACTTTGTATTGCCACAATTAAACTGAAAAGCAAGGAAACTGAAAGTGTGGATGAAGCAGTAAATTTATCACAGCACTTCTGATTGGTAATACATGCCTAGAGCTTCTGCCAGGTAGTGCCATGTCTATGGGCCATGTGACATACAATGCTATGCATCATACTAAGATTAAACAACCCTGTTTTCTGTGTGCAAAGCAGCTTTCCCTTCTCCAGTGAAATTTTAAAAACTACATGTTATGTTATTAAGTACCTACTCTTTTTCCTGGTCTTCTGGAAAGCCAGGTGATATATTTTCATATTACTTTTCACTGAAACCTACAGTTCTCTTTTGTAGAGTCATTCTGTGTTCTTTATTAGTGGACTGGTGAGAGGATACTCTGGATTGTAATGGTGTAAAGCTAGACAGTAGAACACAGAAGCCTCAGGTGATTATAAAATCTGAGAAAACCTGGCCTTACAGAATTTACGGAGTGAAAACACAGAAAAGTTACAGAAAAATTGTGTCTTAAATATAGAATTGTTATCCTGAATTGGAGTATCATTGTATTTATCTAGTTGATACTATGTTGCAAGAACTGGTTCAAACTTACTGTGCAGTAGAGCTGAAAACACTGCTTTTTGCAAGTTCTAAGACAAATTATTCTTCCCCATGTGCTATTGCATATAATAGTAATCACTTTCACTCAGAAAATACATAGAAGTATGTTGAAGAATGACGTAGAATCATCACTAGCTTCCCTACTAGTACTACTACTACTGATGAAAATCCTCATCACCTACTTACTAGCTCTACACCATTTCCAAGCCAAATAAAAACATTTTGTGTTACGATATATTTATATTTGAAAGTCTCTGGTTTCAGTGGTATAAATGCACAGAGATACTCCCTCATAAGTACATGAGAAAAGACTGCACACTTGACCTTTCCTTTGCATAAATTTAAGATCTTGCTTCTAAATTTAAAAGCACTGTCAAAAAAATTTAAGAAACTAACAGTTTTCTGAGCATCTGGATTCTTGCATCTTATTTGAGAGGCAAAACAAGAAGCTTTTTCCAGATTAGTGGTTTTAAATGCAATTTATGTAAAAAATTTAATGTAACAATTATATTATTCCTTCTAAATCCATAGAGTAAAAACAGCATGTGTGTGAAGAAGGGTAATAGAGTAAGATGGTAAACATTCTTATTTGTTATACTTCCTAGGATAAGGAACTACCAGGTGTGGTAACATCTTTTTACCCAAACATGACAAGAGGAAGAAATCAGTGGTGTTACTACTGTAGAATTTATGAGAAGCACACAAGAAATTATTTGAAAATCTTTCACAGAAGACAAGAAAGAGAACATTCTAATTAAAGTTGGAAAGAGTCTTCTGAAGGACTCAGCAATTTCTAAGGATTTTAAGTAAGGGACAGATACTATCCTGGCTGAAAATGTGGTTAAGAGTAACAAGTTCTACAAGTTTTGCAAATTTTCGTTCTCCTCTCCTCTCCTCTCCTCCTCCTCTTCCTCTCCTTCTCCTCCTGTTCTCTTTTTTCTTCTCTTTTTTCTTCTTTTTTCCTCTTAGGCAGGATAATTAAAAATACAATTCTCTGTCCTTGAGATATTGAGAGAAAGGTGTCATATGCAGTCTCAGTCTTCCTGACACCACACTTACATTTCCAGCATTCATTCTTTATTCCAATGTGGCATACTTTGTATAAATTTATGTGAATAGATTTCTTTTAAATTATTTAATTAATTTAAATTATTTAAAATTTATTAATTTTAAATTAATCAGTGCATTTGATCATCTTCTTGTTCAGTTATCTAAAGAGCTCATTCTAAATAAACAAAACTGCTGATTTGCTTTCTCCCTCTTCTCTGCCTCTTTCCGTACATTATGTTCATCACTGCTGCCTGAATAGCTTGCTCTATTTTTATTCTCCCAATATGTTTATGGCATCTGGTCTCTAATAGTTTCCTCATATTAGCTGCTCTCCCTCCTTTTAAATGCTCATTTGATCTCCCAGAGGGCACAGATGACTCAGCTGAAAAAGGTGGAAGATGGAAGCTTGTACTCCACTTTACTTGAAGGATGGAAAATGCAGTGGTGATAACAAAGCTGGTAGTTCTTATTGTCACCTCTCTACAGATGCTTTCTGCTTGTTTCCTCCGTGGGCAAACATAGTTGAAGGGATGACAAGAAAAACTTGTTCAGCCAGTTGAACCAGTTTCAGCCCCCATTCTACCTGTTTATCTGGTCCACCCAGTGAAACACAGAAACTCAAGAGATGGGACCAAGAGCAAGTGCTATCTTTTGGTACAAAATATAGCTTGATATCCTTTTCCAGATCTCACATACTCTAAATTGCATGCACCCTGGACAGAATTGAGATAACTGATGGGAAACTTCGCAATCCTCTTCAGTTTAAAATATCTTTAATTAATAGATATCTCTGCAGTGTTATTTCTTTTCAAAAATTAAAATATTGGAAATACCCATCATAAACTGATTATTAAACCCCAAAATTTGTAGGTAAGAGTAAAAAAAATAATAATTTATATATATATATATAGTTTTCTGCATTCTGTATTCAACCTTGGGGTACTGTGGAACTGAAAGAAGCTGGACAGAATCTTTTAAGGAAATGACACTTCCTATTCTCCTCCCAGACACTCAAAACAGTAAGTCTTTGTTCCATGGACAAATCTTGACAGCACAAATGACTCCTCAGTGTCAACCGGGGGTGCAAAGAACATTAGAACAATTGTATCGGGTCGGAGCAGACATCCGTCTAGCCCAGCATCCTGTCTGGCGGGGGCCTTAGCGGATGCTTGGAAAGTGTATGACAACACAGCAAGCATGTAATGATGCTTCAAACATCTGGTGATTTGTAGGCTGGAGATTTTTATCACTGAAGAAAATATCTTAGAAATCTTGGTAGAGATTTTCCACTTTTTTTCAGCCCTTGCTTTCTTTTGAATACCTCGGAGCTTTCAGGCTCCCCAGCCTACTGCTAAGTATTCCCACAGCTCAGTGACATGTTGTGCCATGAACTATGTCCTTCTATTATTTTGAATCTGACAGAACCACACTTATTTTATGGTCTCTAGGTCATTCGCAACTCAGACGCTTGTTTCACATCGGTGATCTCCTTTCCAGGCCAGAGAGTCCTAGCATTTTTAGTTGTTTCTTGTTTAGAAGCTACTCCACATCTTTGATCACCTGTAGGATCCTATGCCTTTATTTATTTATTTATTACTTTATTTATTTGAGATGAAGAGCAGGACTGATTTAATCTTTCAGCACCAAGAAATGTAGACTAATGCACAGATGAATCAATCCTAATGCAAACCCCCATCTTGACTTTGAACATAAACCAAGGGGCTCTCATTCTTGAGGAGCAGCAAGACTGGGGCTGCTTCACAGCATAAGGTGAGCCAGGAGCTGGGGGTGCACAAAGGCAGCCGGAAACAGGCACCTCACTTACAAGAGGTGCAGCTCCACACTAACCAAAACTGAAGTGCATGTACAAAAGTGGTGAGCAGGTTCAGCTGACAGACTAGTGACTGCTGCACAAGCCTCTAGCAATGACACTTGCCCTAGGTCAAGCCAGGAAGTCACATCACCAAGTCAGCGACAGCAAGGGACATCACCAGGAGCAGGCACAGCTGCAACATAGCTCAGGGCCTGAGCTTACCTGCAGCTCCCAAACAAAGGGATGAAGACCTACAGCAAAGCTTCTCGCAGCTCAGTCCCACGTGCCCCCTGCACAGTGCTGTGATCTGAGGGGCCATGGCAGCACTGTGCCAGAGCCCAGTGTCAGCTCAGGCAGTGAAACTTTCACCAGGGTGGAAGAGGTGGTAGAATTTCTGCATCTTGTGCAGGGCTCAGGCAGTCACTACATGGAAAAGAGAAGCTGGAAGTGAAAAATAGATTGTTTCTAGAAAAGAAGTGGAGAAAACCTCATGCTGCTGTGGCCATAAATCCATTATGCATGTTTTAAATTATAGATTCAGTTTTATCTTTCTATCTCAACAAATAGTAATTGTTTCTTGTCAGTTCATTTTTTTCTTAAATACTTGAAATGTTCTGTATATTCTTCAAATAAAGTAGAAGGCTTTGGCTACATGTCTTTCATGGTTTTCTTTGTTTCTTTATTTTGAATTTTCTTTTTTTTTCTGTTGCTTCTCAAATCAAAATACACTCCAGACTGTGATTCACACTACTCTGGTTTAAGCATACACAGGAAAAATAATAAAATATTTGGGAGACCAGAATGTAGCAGACTAACAGCTTCAAAACTGGGAAAACCCTCTTTGAAGTAGATTGTAAGGAAAGCGTGTGATATTTCTTCAAAATAAATAAGTGAAGTGATGCAAATATTCTTGTCAGACATTTAGATTATTAATCCCTTAAATAGATATTCCCAGGCAAAATCCTATTAACTTTATTAAGAGTTAGGATTTTGACCCAGGTGAATACCACAGCTATACAAACCAAGCAAGACAGCAGTTCTGGAGCTCCTTGTAAGCTTGTTTATGTTGCTTGAGGTGCCCAAGACACTGGATGCGCCCACATTTGTGCGGATATTTAAGTATTCATGGACTTTGGGACCTCAGTTTAGATCTTTTATTTTGATCCATCAGGTCATTTTAGAAAGCAGATTAGTCTTGCCTCAAAATCATGTTCATACAATAGTGCTGCTGCGGGTCAAGTCTCACAATTACCCACATGTCTCCGTGGCTCTTCAGCTGTGAGCCTATGTGTCACCACTGATGTCACTTAACATTAGTTGCTAAGAACAAGAACTTTGTGAAAAGCTAGCCTCAGGTCATGAAAGAGACCTTGTCGTAGAAAAAAGCTACAGAAAGCAATTTTTCTGTTTGCAGCACTTTGGAGGTAACTGTAGTTGGAATAAGTGAAAAAAAGATGCCAAGCAATAAAAACTGCTGGACTGAAGGAACGTCCAACAATGCAACTTACCAGCTCCATTTATGGCTTCAGGAAATGACTTACCACTGGCAGCAGCAAAAATTCCAAGGAATGGCTAAATCCAGGGTGCATAAATGGATAAGTTTTATTCACTTTTATGTAATGTCTTCCTTAAAAAAAATTGAATACATTGAAAATAAAATAAGCTGAGAGATTGCTCCATCCCTGTGGCACATGAAAAAAACATTACATTGATTGAAACTGACTGATGTTATCAATTTTCATACAACATCTTCCACAGAATACTAAATCAAAGTGCTTCTTAGCCAGTGCTGCAAGTTCACAACTTCTACTTACAATACAGTTGGAAGATAAAAATTTTAAACAGTCAGGTTTTCCATTTTCTCTTAGTCACCTTTGAACAAATCCTGAACTGGGAGTGACCTGGAGATAGCTTGGCCTGAAGATAATTTCAAGCCTGTTTTTTTATCTCAGTCCTTAGCACCCATACGTATCGTAGTTCCAGAACCGGAAGATTTTAAATTATAAATCTTCTTCCCCTGATGTACTTTAAATTATACATTTTTAACAACAACATAAAAAAGATCTTGTTTGCTTGTGAATATTATTTTTTCAAGTTTTTATTTACAGTTACATCTTCCAAAACCTAGGGAATAGGAGTTCCAATTTAAAAAATGTACTACTCCCTGCAAAAGCTGTTATTTCTCAAACAATCATTTAACTCAGACATTAAGAAAAATACCAGATTTTATAAAGTTGGCAATAAACACAGTAAAACATTTTGAATATTTCATCTTAGTGATCAAGCAAGGCAGCATCAATATGCTAATTTGTATGGTAAATTAATTACAATATTTGCATTTTAAAAGCTAACACCATATGGAGCATAAGACACAAGGGACAAAAATCCTTGTGTATTATTTTCTTTGGAGTTCTTTTCTCTTGTAAGAGGAAAACTTTGAAAACTACTTTGGCCATTCTGATTTTAAGGTGTGATTGTTTGTATGTTAGTAAAACTACGTCTAAAGTATAAAACAATATTTACAGACTAGGCGTGCCCTCATCATTAGTCTAAATGTAGTTTGTATTGTATTGGGAAATACACATTAGTTACTGGGAAAAAAAAAAAAAAGAAACCCACAACAAAGTAAATTATTAATATATATTTGTTATGGATGCATAAGTATATACACGCTGTAATAAAGCAGCTTATGACTGCCAGTGTGTCTACCACTCTCGCTGGTCCGTAGTGCATTCATTGTGTCAACAGTGTGTATTTGCTCAGGAAACGTTAGTTCCTGTCAGCATCTGCGTCTTTTACTGGCAACGAAAGTGATGTAGTAAACAGCCATGTCTTGGAAAGCTGAGGTCTGCTGAAAGGCCAGTCTCTCCTCTTTCCTAGTCAGTATTCTAACATTCAAACCGAATGTAACCAAAACACTCATTCATGCTCGGCAAATGCTCATCTTATTCTGTCTTCTGCTATGTGTTTCTATTTCTGTCATTGTAAGGCCCTGCTTTAGAAGCTGATGCACAGTGATTTTTACAATGCAGGAGATGAGAGGTGGTTCTGCACAACCTCCGCTGTCCTCCACTGTATCCCTCCCAGATCATTGCTTCTGTGGCTTTAGAGAAACTGCATGGTCCTTTTGCTAAATAGTTCTCTCTGTAGCCTTTCATTAAGCTTTCGGTGTTTTTGTTAATAGCTGTTCTTATTTGGGTGTAACTTAATTACAGAAGATACTCTGTAAAAGTATGCGGCTTTCAAGGATGAAATGTCCCCATCTAATCTTTTCTCCTTCATTTATTTTTGTCTTTCCTTTACTGGAATGTTTCTTATCAGCTTGCCTTGTCAGAAGAAATAAACTCTTTGTAAAACTAATACTCCCCATCTGACTACTAACAGTCTGTCACTGCAGAGAGGGTCTCCACAGAGCCACATCTGTGCTTTGCTTCCATTAGAACTGAAAAAGAAAATGCACAGTTCAAATCTGATGTATTTTTCACATTAAAAAGAGCAGAAGTGATAAATATAGCTTCAGTTAAACATGGAAGAAGGCCTTGTGAGGGTGCTAAATTCTGCATCTGATACGTTTAGTTATATTTCTGAAACTGTTTTATCTCAGTCCACTTAAATGAAAGTAGATTGGATACAATTACTTTCACTATATTGAGAACTATTCCCTAAAAATAACTTACAAAATAATATGGCAAATTTGCAGACTTTTTCTTTATTTTTCATGGAAATACTTCTGGTTAGGGTAATTGTGAATCTAAGAGTCTACCATGAAACTTAAACTCTTTTGCTTCTGGACAATACAAGCATTTTTGTATCTGAAATTTTGAAATTATATTGTTCAGCATAGATATCGGTAATAGCGAGTTAATTCTCACAAAGCTGTGTTAGATCACCAAGGCTAACAAATGATGCCTGCAATAAGAAAAAATAAAATTAAAAAAAATATTCATTAAAATAAACATTCAATTTTTTTAAACCTGCATTTTAGTAAAAATACCTCTTTTTTCTACTCCTCTTTTGACAAGAGTTATGACAACAAAGAAAGTAACACATTGTGCTTCATAATTTTATATTGTGTGTTATGACTCACTGTTTTATCAATTATGGAAATGTAACTTTGTCTGGAACTGATGGTAGTAAACAATTGCTCACAGTGGTGCGAAAATAAAAAAATTGATACACAACATTTTAATGAAATCCACGCCTGGGGTCTTAATAAAAGCTATTTAATGGTCATCCAGTATATACAGAAAATTTGATTCTGCACTGTCATGGTTCCTTGTCTCTCTCTTGCCTGGCTCGCCAATAGTGTTGTGGTTTGGGCCCAACACACCAGCAAAGGAACAGCCCCGTGGCCGCTCACTCAGCTCCCCCCAAAACACACACACACTCTGGGCTGAGGAGGGCAAAGCTCATGGGTGGAGACAAAGGACAAGGAGGGATCTTCACTGATTAAGGTCCCAGGCAAAACAGACTCACCTTGGGGAAAAAATAATAATGTAATTTCACACTAACCAAACACACCCGGGACACAGACACGTACAGAGCAGGGCTTGCATATGTTACCCCACCCCTCCCTTCTTCCCAGGCCCAAATCCCTTTGTTCCCGGTTTCTCTCCCTCCTTCCCCCCAGCAGCACAGGGGGACAGGGGATGGGGTTTGGAGTCAGTTCACAGGCTGGTGGTTCCTGCTGCTCCTGCCTCCTCAGGAAGAAGGATTCCTTACAGTCCTGCCCTGCTTCCCCACGGGGTCCCTCCCATGGCAGAGAGTTCTTCATGAACCTCTCCTTCCTGAGTCCTTCCCACGAGGTCCGGAGCTGCTCCAGCCTGGGCTTCCCACAGAGTCACGGGGGCTTCGGGAACAGCCACCTCCCCTGGCCCGGGGGCTTCCACAGCTGTGTAATCAGAGTCCACTGGCAGCAAATCCTCTGGCCACAAAATCCAAGCCCACTGGCCAAGTTCACCCCTCCTGGCACCTTCAGGGAATGTTCCACCACGTTCCCCCATGAGTGCAGGGGCACAGCTGCCATCTCGCCATGGGCTGCAGGGAAACTTCTGCTATGACACCTTCTTCCCCTTCTTCCTCACCAACCACCAGCACTGCTCCCCTTCCCCAGCACAGCTCTTCTCCCCCCAGGTGCCACTCTGCTCAGGTGTTATATCAGTTCTTTCGTATGTCAATTGCTGAGGCACATCTATTTACCCTCTAATGGCTCCCTGGCTGGGTTTGGAGCAGGGGGAGCTTCTCAGCTTCTTACCGGAGCCACCCCTGGGGATCACTCCCCCACTACCAAAAAAGCCACCAAACCAAATCAAAACATGCACTATTGTACTTAAATATAGACCAAACATAAAGTTAAATATAGACCAAAGGTCTCAATATTTAATAATCATTTTTTGACATAACCAGTGGCAGAAATGTTGCCATTGGTGTTCCAGTTCTCCTCCACAATAGCTACACAGAGTGAGCAGTCCATCTCTCTATAAATAGCTACGTTTGTGTTTCAGGAAAACAAAGGAAATATGTGTATCAGATGTGATTAGAGACAGCCGAGATTTTCTGTTGAAATTATTTACCATGATTTTTATACCAAGTGCAGCTCATCTTAGCACAATTTTGAAGTCCTGATTTTCCATCAGAAAGCTCACAGCCTCTCAGCTTGATTTGATCCTAACAAGAATATTTTCTTTGTTGACTTATTGGCCCTGCATTTCTGCTTTCTGATCCCTCCCTGGAGTCAGGCCACAATTCCCATCCAGGACTGTGAAGATTTCCACAGCATTACAGGACTGGTGGGGTTCTTAGTGAGCACAGCTGTCCAGCCACAATGTCTGACACATTGGGAATCTATTTTAATCTATTTACCACCTTCTTCCTCAAGGGTAATATGCCACCAGGGAAGATAAAGATTAAAGTTGAAATTGCTTTAAATTAAGCACTTCAGGTCATTTCATTGAGCCAGGAGGAAGTACTTAAATTTGAGAGGTTTATGAAAAGCTTTGAAATTAAGTTGCTGACACTTCTTGCCTTACACTTTTCAGAAGTTCCCGTTTCAGAAGGGAGAGTAAATAAATATCAGGCTCTTTTGACTTTCCCCAAAAATATTTTGTGTTTTTAGAAGAAGAATCCAATCTGAAAGGTTGTCTTCCAAACTTTTTTGCTTTCTAGAACACTTTACTAGTGCTGCTGTAGAGATCAGCACATGTCATCCTGTCAAGAATACAGGAATAGCTGAGCTGTGAGGAAGGCAGAGATGACTGTCTCCTGGGAATAATGCTTTCATTCAATCTACTTCTAGGATACAGGTATGGGAGGAGAAATAGTGAGATGCTGGAAAAGCAGCACCTGTGAGGGTAATTAACTGCATAAGGTGGAGACAATATAAAATTATTTGCACAGAATTTTGGGAATTAAGAAAATGTGATAGCTCCCTGCATAAACAGAACTCTTCTAATAGCATTGAAGAAATTTTATACTTTAGGAACTTAGTAGTTTTTCCAAGAGGAAAACATTTCCTTCACAAAAAAAAAAAAGCATTAAAATTAAACAAATCTAGAATCTATGTGTTTTCATGGGCTTTTTTTCCTAATTTCAGAGAAAACTTAAAATTTCTGGAGGATTAGTTGAGGATAATTTTATTTTTCTTTTTTTAAGTTTTGTTGTTACATTTTACACCTGATCTATAGGTCTGAGCTATCCCATCTGGAAATAACAACACCTACAGATAGATGATTTCTAAATTGGCACAACAGTAAATGTAATAGCCCCTTATTCTGCCAGAAAAGAGGATTTAAACAGGCATTTCATAGAGTGAGTGGACTAGTAAGATCAGAATACAGCAGGTCAGCTGAGACCTCAAAGAAAGTAAGTGACCTTACCTCATGTGCTAACTTTTACACTTTGTGATACAAGTGCCTAGCCAAAAAAAAAATTGTAAGAATCCAATTACAGCGCAATCATTTGTAATAAGCAGCAATGGCTATAGTTCAGTATTTGAAATTATAAGAGATATTAACCTGTGAGAACATTTCTACCCAATATGAGAGAGAAATCAGGACTGTATTGTTATATTAAGTGTCCACTTACAGTTGTACTGACTACAATCTCACTTTGTTCAAACATCAATGACTGGTTTGAATTGCAAGTCTGAAAATTTGCCTGATCATTAAAAATACCTCCAGTTCATATATATTCCATTACTTCTTTTTGGGAAGAAAAAAAAAAAAGTGGGTACTGAAAACTGTCAAGATTTTTGCTCTGGTTTGGAGCCCTCAAGGATTAAAAAAACCCAAAGCAATAAGTTGTGTAATATATCAAGCCGCTATCTTGATTCATTAAGAAGCAAAACCTTACACATAATAAGGAAACTTGTGTCCTGGCTTCAAAATGAACCACCATTCTTCTTCCCTGAAGCAAAACAAAAATTCACATTTGGATATGGTTTATAAAGATCCAGGAAAATGGCCAAAAATTGTTATCTGGCACCTTTTGCATTTGCCTCTGTGCAGCAGAAGAAGTAACCTCCTGTGGCTGTAGAGAGGAACAGATGCCAGCAAGGCAACCAACCTGTTAGCTTTTAGCAGCAAAGGAGCTGGCTGCAATGCTCTGTTGCTGCTGTGATGCACAAGTGGCAGACGTGGCCTGCCATACAACTTGACTCATATGCTGGGCTGCAGAATTGCTTTCTGGGGGCTGCTTTTTCAAAAGTGATGTTTTTCTTGTGAATCCCAGCCATGAAGGGGCAGTAGGAAGCCATAGCAGTCTCTGTGAGGGTGACAGTAACATTACACGGGTTGTAAAACTAATGTTTCCTCTTGCCACCTCCAAGTGTTGTAAAAGCCAAAGAAGAAACGCAGCACCCAGTCCCTCCAGTAGATTTTTTCCAGTTCCCAGAACATGAAGTTACTCCATGTTATCTTCATCCTACAGCTACCAAGCAAGCCTAGCAAAGATCCCCTCCCACACACTCATACATCCCACGCCTGCAGCAATTCATGATACCAACCTCCTACCAATCTACTCCCCATATGTCTGCTCAGTTTTCCAAGAAAGACAGCTACCAGCTTTCCTGTCCCACTCATATGGGCATGCTCTGAATCCTACCCCAGCATGGCACTTACAGTCTGAGTTAGTTAAAGGCTGGCATTTGGCATATATCAATCTACAACGTACCTCAATGAGTTTGAGATAGTATCCTATGTGTTAACAACAGAAACAGATGGTAAAATTGCATTCTAAAGGATTTTAAAGAAAAGCTTATGACATGGGAAAGGGATTTCATTTGCTACAAGTGCTTTAGGCTAGGATTTCAGATTACTTAATGAAAAGCATCCTAAAGTCTTCAGCTATACATATACAAAAGCCTTGCTAGCTCAGATATCTGAGATTCTGCTCACAGCTTTTCTTGAAGCTACTGGGGAGCAATGCATCTTCCTGCTTTCCATGGCCAGCTTCTCTGCTGAAAGGACCTTATGTCTTTGCTTCTCCTTCCCTTTTGGCTTTTCTTTAGCCTCTGTGAACAGGTTGGGTAGAGAGACGCTGAGAGGTTTTTTTTCCATTTGTCTCTGCCTCTGGCTCTGATGTTTAGAGACACTTTGGGACCTTACAGGCTCAGGAGTGGGCCTACTGTTTTTCCAAGGGTCACCTGTGGCTGACTAGACCTCAAATGGGCCAATTCTTGGTATCGGTGCTGCTGAAGTTACTGCACTTGTCAGGCTAGGAGAAAAGTCTGCGTATGAATTGGTGCAAGAAAGGATAAAGAGAAAAAGTTATTAACTGAGCAAGAAGATAGATTATTCATTACTTTGAAAGATTTTGGGGTTGGCCCAAAGTGCTGTCAATTTCCAGTGGTAAATAGCCAAAAAATGTAAAACCAGAGGGTTTTTAGACTGCGTCAGCAGTATCAGTCAGAGCAGCATCCAAAAATCTTGAAATTAATATAGCTCTTTTCTGGCTGATGATGTTCAAGCGGAATATATCTTAAATGGGCATAAAAGTAAAGACACATCACCCTAAGACTGTTTGCCTACCTGGATGTGTTTCAGGGACTATACAAAAAGGGAATGTTTTTTGCAGGTATATATTTTTTCTAAATTGTTTCTTTTCCTTCTTAAAAATGCTTAGGTGATTTTACTACAAGACTTTTTGCCATGCTTGTGTTCAGTTTTCAGGAAGAATGATGATTTGTTATGATATGCAACATACATCTGTTGCGCTGCAGGGCATTATGGAGAGACATAGCAAGGGGTATTAATTGATATTAGCTTTGCTACTAACTGATGTCAAATATACACTTTTTGCCTTCATTTTTTAAAAAGAAAACACAACAAAAAGGAAACAAACAAAAAAGAACTCTCTCCAAAAAAAGTACTGGAAAATCTCAGCATCTGTGAGGCACTTTAACAATTCTGTTTCAGAAATTAATTTTCTGAAACACAGATGCAAGACCTGGTTAACTAATGTGAAGGTCCACCTGAGAGACATAGACTGAAAGCTGTCGAGAACTGTGAATATTTGAGCCACATTTTTTGGAAGGTTAGGAAGCTCATCCTTTCAGCCTCTTAGTAAAACCAGCACATTGAGACAGATTCAGATTTCTTGGGTTTATTGTTGGAAAAGGAATGAAGAACAGAGAAAATCCTGAATGTTTAAGGAAAAGTCATTCCTCAATTGTTTCTCCAGGTCTTGGAGAAGCATGAAGAATACAGTACAGATAGAAAGGGAACTATTTTAATACACAAAACATGTTAATAAAATCCTGCAAAGAACAGGAGTTTGAGTATTCCTTTAATACCTTTGCGAAAAGCTTTCAATTATTTCAATTTGAAGTCTCTGTATTTCTTTAAGATTTATTTTTTTTTAAATCTTGTTTGGTGACTGTCACGATCCGTGACCTATTATATCTCCTTATTGGAGTGTATTAACTTATCAGGATTTGCTGAGAGATCCACACGTGGGTATCGCCTCAAACAGAGGAGACAGGGGCTTATGCCCTGATTTTTTCGAGTGAATAACTTGCTCAGTGCTTACTAATATTTCCAAAGAAATGCACAGTTTATTGTGGGGAAAACAAAGCAATTTGGGGCAGGAGGTTCAAAAGGAGTGATTACAACACATTAAACATATATGGGTACACCTTAGTTACACATCTTATTTAAGTGAGGGAAGGAGGGGGAGGGATATGCCCCGAATGGCTGGATTATACTTTCCCCTATAAGCTGGGGTAGCCGGAATTGTCTCACCACACGGTGGTGCAGATCAGCTGTGGGCACTCCCAAGCGCAGGTCGCCCCCCCCCAAAGAGAAGCGGCGCGCGGCTCCGGGACCGTAGCTGCGGCACGGCTGGTTGCAGACCCTGGAAACGCGCCGGTTTCAGCGGCGCGGCGAGCGGCTCCGGGACTTTGGGACTGCGGCTCCGGGTGGCGGCGGCGGCGCGCGGC